>NC_053394.1:436341532-436518232 GCF_905171765.1 Bufo bufo | reverse complement strand
TTTGACCCCAAAGTGCCCGATTGATTGTGTACATCTCCAACACCATACCTGCATCTCGTCGGGGTATGAGAATCTGGTGCACTCTCTCGTTGGACACTGGGTCTAGGCTTCTCCGTAGCAATAGGCCCTTTTGTATGAAGAGTTGGTGGCGCTGTCTCCACAGTTTGATGAGCTCAGGATCTGCACTCTTACGCCGAATCCTCTCAGGGCTCTGCCACTAGTAATGAAGTCCAACAACTCACCCAGCACTCTACTTTCAGACTGTAGTTTCACCCACCTTTCTTCTTTAGGTTCAGGCCTACTGGAGGGTGAAGGAACTGCAGCTCTGTCATTGGTAGCTCGAGCCTGATCCTGTTGAGCAAATTTGTTATAGAAAGCCGGCATCTCTACATCTTCCCAAGCATCTCGCACATCATCAGGAGCTGTCTCTGTGGGAAGCCTGGATAAAGCATCAGCATTATCATTAGTACGTCCAGCACGATATTTTACAGAGAAATCATAGTTGGCAAGGCGAGAGGCCCATCTCTGCTCCAAGGCCCCCAATTTAGCTGTATTTAGATGTGCCAGAGGGTTATTGTCAGTGAATGCAATGAACGGGGTGGCGGCTAGATAATCCTTGAATTTTTCTGTCACTGCCCACACTAACGCCAGGAACTCTAGTTTGAAGGAACTATAATTCTGGTCATTTTTCTCAGCTCCTTTCAGGGAGCGGCTTGCATATGCTATCACTCTCTCTTTTCCCTCTTGGATCTGGGCTAACACAGCTCCCAGGCCTCGCTTGCTAGCATCAGTATAGAGATGGAAGGGCTTGCTATAATCTGGATAACCTAACACTGGAGGCTCGGTCAGTTTCTTTTTTAGCAATTGGAACGCTATCTCTCTTTCCTCATTCCACTCAATGGGCACAGGAGTTCTAGGACTTTTCTTGGGTTGCCCCCTCAAGAGTTCCTGGATAGGATCAGCTATTTGAGCAAAATGGGGGATAAACCGTCTATAGTAGCCTGCAAAACCAAGGAAACCCCTCACTTCCTTGACAGTAGTAGGAACCGGCCAATTACGGACAGCCGCTAACTTATCAGGGTCAGGTTGCACGCCCTCTCCGCTTACCACATGCCCCAGGTATCTTACTGCAGGTTTGAGCAGGTGACACTTGGATGGCTTTACCTTCAAGCCATATTTGATAAGGATTTCAAATACTTCTGCCAAATGTTTCAGATGGTCTTCATATGTTTTTGAGTACACAATGACGTCATCTAGATACAGCAGCACTGTTTCGAAGTTTTTGTGACCCAAACACCGTTCCATTAGTCTCTGGAAAGTTCCTGGGGCATTACATAGCCCGAACGGCATACAATTGAATTCGAACAGGCCCATGGGAGTAGTGAAAGCAGTCTTTTCCCTATCTGCAGGGGCCATGGGTACTTGCCAGTAGCCGCTGGTCAAGTCCAATGTGGAGAAATAGGCAGAAGAGCCCAGAGCAGTTAGTGACTCCTCAATGCGGGGCAGTGGGTATGCATCTTTGTGGGTTATTTGATTAATTTTCCTATAATCCACACAGAAACGGATACTACCGTCCTTCTTCTTTACAAGAACCAGGGGTGCAGCCCACGGACTACGGCTGTCCCGGATCACATTAGAGTCTTTCATCTCTTGGATCATTTCCTTTACAGTCTGATATGAAGTAGGTGGTAAGGGTCTGTATCTCTCCTTGATAGGAGGATGAGAGCCAGTAGGTATGGTGTGTTGTATGACACTAACCTCTCCATAATCAGTAGCATGCTTACTGAAGGCCTGGTGGTGCTCCTTGACAAGCTGTAGAATCCCTTCTTGTTGATGTTGGGGGGTAGTCTCGTCCCCTACATGGAGCTCTTCCCACCAGGGCACTTGTGGCTGGGTCACCGGCGAACATCCGCTGACTGCAGCTGGCGGCTTTTCTGTCACTGGAAGACGAATGATGTCTTGGAAGGACACCTGGGACAGCTGGCCAACACGGCAATGCTTAGTAAGCGCAACAGGATGATCACTCAGGTTAATCAGACGGACAGGTACTTTACCTTGGGAGACGTTCACCAGGCACTTGGCAGCTCTCACATAAGGGTAATCCTCCATCTGGATTGGTTCCACCAGGGCTGGATAATCTCGGCCTTGGACTCCCAGGACAGCACGACACCATAAAAGAGTTTGAGAATTAGGAGGCAAAGTCACAGGCTTAATATCACGGATCCTGGCAGTACAAATTTCTCCTTTCCCATTAGCAAACCTCTGCTGGGCACTTAACACAGTAATAGTCTTTTGAATCACCCTCCTGGATGCAGAGGAAGCGGTGGGCAAAGTCTGATGTAATACAGCAAGTATTTCTGAATAACAGTTTTTGAAGACATTGGTGCCTAGAATGACAGGATGTCCTCCTCTGTCACCGGCCTGTACTACGATCACTCCCTGTTGCGGTAAGGTTACTTCTCCCACCTGCAGGGTGGGTTCCCAGTATCCATGAATCTTTACTGGTTTGCCATTGCTGGCGATAATTTCCACCCAGGATTCAGGCGGCTGGGTCAATTGGTTGGTGTCCCAGAACTTTTCAAATGCAGGCAGCTGAATAGTAGTGACCTGAGACCCAGTATCTAATAGGGCTTCAAAGGGGACCCCGTTGATCTCTATATTGATTTTAGGATGGGATCCTACATAACGTGGTATCCAATTTGGATCCCCTGGACCTAGTGTTCTACCTCCCGAGGGTTGGTCCTCAGCCTCAGGGGTTGCCCGTTTAACTGCCAGCACGTGGATTCTGTGTGTCCCAGCTTTTTGCAGTATGTACACACGGGCCGCTTGCGATCTCTATTACGCCTCCCAGGATCCCTGGGGTGAGTCTCTTGGTAAGGAGGTGGGAACGGCCTAGGAGGTGACAGGAACTCTTCTTCTGTCATTATGGGTTTTTTCCCATTCCTCTATTTTTCTGCACACTCTCTCTAGACTTTTAGTGAGGTGATTTACTTGCTCTGTCAGCATGGCAATAGTATCAGTAGCTGACACTTGAACAGCTTGGCCGGCCTGAGATTGGTTAGTGATAAGCGGTTTTGGCCTGCAGGCTGATGACTCAGATAGGGCGCTCAACTCAGGAGATACTGTGGACCCCAGAATTTTTATAGCCAGTTCTTTAAAGTCCAGAAAGGTACTGTTAGGGTGCTGGGCGGACAGCATCTTTAGTTGGGTCCTTATTTGTTCACTAGACACCCCGTTGATAAATTGTTCCCTCAGGGTCTGGTCCTGGTTATCAGCCTCTTTGGGATCTATCTGAATTACAGCCCCTAAAGCCTCCTGAAGTGATAGGGCATAGTCACGGAGGGACTCACCGGACTTCTGTTTCTTGCCAAAGAAATGCATCTTTATCTCTGAGGCAGTCCTAGTTTCAAAAGTGGCTCTGAGGCGGGTGAAGATCTGTTCTATAGTACTCCGCTCAGGAGCCGGCCAGGATAATACTTCTCTGAGGGCAGCCCCCTCCAGTTGTGCCAGCAGGATTTCCATTTGCTGGTCGGCATTTATAGGGTACAATCGGAATAGTGCCAGCAACTTTTCTTTAAAGTCCCTTAGGGTATGGGTCTCTCCCCTGTAACGAGGGAACCATGGGGCCCCGAAGTAGTAAGGCATGGTAAAGGGCATCATGCTGGGGGCTGTAGGATGATTAGGAGCCGCAAGCTCTCCCGGGGCCGGCTGCTCAGGCACTCCCGGTTCTGACATGGTAGTCTATTGAGATATGGCCGCTGGCGACTAAAGGGGCCGGAACAATCCCCTTCCCTCCGGTTACAAGTTCTTACCGGTATCGCCGGGTTTGCGCAGTCCAAGTCTCGAGAGATTCCGGACGTCCTGAGTACGCGGTGACGTAGAAGAAGCAGGGCCGCGGCAGTGCGATGATGACGATGACGCGGGAAACTTTACTCCAGGCGGCCGGTGGCCATCTTTAGCAAAACGCTGTCCATTCACTGACAGCAAGCAGGATGATAAAAAGTCCACAAAACCACACTCCGATGTGGCGATTTCCTTCCTCTTGGTAGCGCAACACTGCACAGCGCTTTTTAGAGGTTTTAGGAACACTTTTGGTATGATTTTCAGTCCACAAAGTCCACTTTAAATAAACAGGCAATTTGTCACTTTGGTCACAGGGCAACTGTATAAGGCACAAAGTTCACGCTTCTTGCACTATAAAGCGTGCGTATCCTGTTCGTGACGCCAAAAGAGAGGTGCAGCGTACTCAAGTTGTGTGTAGAAATGTGTTCCTGGGTGTAGTAGTGCAATAGACACTAACCTGAGACGGCTGATTCTCTGCATAGGCAGGTGATGGTAGGAAAATGTTCGTGACGCCAGTGCCAATTAAACGGTGGCACGCCGTTTGCTGATAGCAGGAATAACTGAGGAACCACGTGATGTTAAAACAAAACTCCAACTTTAGTAGTTTCCATATAGAGACATTAACGGAATCGCAGTTCCTTGGCATACAGTTGATTTTTCAATACAGTTGATGCAGGCAATACAGATTAAGCAAGGTGACTTCAGAGTGTGAAACACAGGACTTGCAGTACAGGAGCTTGCACTCTATTCCTGACTGATCCTGGGACATAGAAAATCTTCTCCAAGGCCCAATACCCTAGCTCTGGCGTATATCCTTGGTTTTATCTTTATCAAGTACCTCCTCTGTTGTCTTGAGTACCTCTTGCTTTCCTTGACATGCCTCTGTCTCTCCCTCAGCTTCCTCAGCCTCTAGAAACTTCTGACTGACTTCCTGGCTAGGCCCTAGCCTATTTATACAGAACTGGGAGCTCCCTCTGCTGACTGTACCAAGGATTGCCTGCTGCAGGCCTAACTCTCTTAAAGGGAAATACACGTTATGATCTAGCAGTGTCGGGTAACCTACCCGTATGCTGCATATAGTGATCAGTGCTACACCCAGATCACCAGGACATAGAGCGGTGATATCACTGTATATACATCACTGGTGAGAGGTCACTAGAGTATAGTGATCAGTACTACATCCAGATCACCAGGACATAGAGCAGTGATATCACTGTATATACATCACTGGTGAGAGGTCACTAGAGTATAGTGATCAGTACTACATCCAGATCACTAGGACATAGAGCAGTGATATTACTGTATATACATCTCTGGTGAGAGGTCTCTAGAGTATAGTGATCAGTACTACATCCAGATCACCAGGACATAGAGCGGTGATATCACTGTATATACATCTCTGGTGAGAGGTCTCTAGAGTATAGTGATCAGTACTACACACAGATCACCAGGACATAGAGCGGTGATATTACTGTATATACATCACTGGTGAGAGGTCACTAGAGTATAGTGATCAGTACTACACCCAGATCACCAGGACATAGAGCAGTGATATCACTGTATATACATCACTGGTGAGAGGTCACTAGAGTATAGTGATCAGTACTACATCCAGATCACTAGGACATAGAGCGGTGATATTACTGTATATACATCACTGGTGAGAGGTCACTAGAGTATAGTGATCAGTACTACACCCAGATCACCAGGACATAGAGCGGTGATATCACTGTATACACATCACTGGTGAGAGGTCACTAGAGTATAGTGATCAGTACTACATCCAGATCACCAGTACATAGAGCGGTGATATCACTGTATATACATCACTGGTGAGAGGTCACTAGAGTATAGTGATCAGTACTACATCCAGATCACCAGGACATAGAGCAGTGATATCACTGTATATACATCACTGGTGAGAGGTCACTAGAGTATAGTGATCAGTACTACACCCAGATCACCAGGACATAGAGCGGTGATATAACTGTATATACATCACTGATGAGAGGTCACTAGAGTATAGTGATCAGTACTACATCCAGATCACCAGGACATAGAGCAGTGATATCACTGTATATACATCACTGGTGAGAGGTCACTAGAGTATAGTAATCAGTACTACACCCAGATCACCAGGACATAGAGTGGTGATATCACTGTATATACATCACTGGTGAGAGGTCACTATAGTATAGTGATCAGTACTACAGCCAGATCACCAGGACATAGAGCAGTGATATCACTGTATATACATCACTGGTGAGAGGTCACTAGAGTATAGTGATTAGTGCTACACCCAGATCACCAGGACATAGAGCGGTGATATCACTGTATATACATCACTGGTGAGAGGTCACTAGAGTATAGTGATCAGTACTACATCCAGATCACCAGTACATAGAGCGGTGATATCACTGTATATACATCACTGGTGAGAGGTCACTAGAGTATAGTGATCAGTACTACATCCAGATCACCAGTACATAGAGCGGTGATATCACTGTATATACATCACTGGTGAGAGAATACTAGAGTATAGTGATCAGTACTACACCCAGATCACCAGGACATAGAGCAGTGATATCACTGTATATACATCACTGGTGAGAGGTCACTAGAGTATAGTGATCAGTACTACATCCAGATCACCAGGACATAGAGCAGTGATATCACTGTATATACATCACTGGTGAGAGGTCACTAGAGTATAGTGATCAGTACTACACCCAGATCACCAGGACATAGAGCGGTGATATCACTGTATATACATCACTGATGAGAGGTCACTAGAGTATAGTGATCAGTACTACACCCAGATCACCAGGACATATAGCGGTGATATCACTGTATATACATCACTGGAGAGAGGTCACTAGAGTATAGTGATCAGTACTACACCTAGATCACCAGGACATAGAGCGGTGATATCACTGTATATACATCACTGGTGAGAGGTCACTAGAGTATAGTGATCAGTATTACACCCAGATCACCAGGACATATAGCAGTGATATCACTGTATATACATCACTGGTGAGAGAATACTAGAGTATAGTGATCAGTACTACATCCAGATCACCAGGACATAGAGCAGTGATATCACTGTATATACATCACTGGTGAGAGGTCACTAGAGTATAGTGATCAGTACTACACCCAGATCACCAGGACATAGAGCGGTGATATCACTGTATATACATCACTGATGAGAGGTCACTAGAGTATAGTGATCAGTACTACACCCAGATCACCAGGACATATAGCGGTGATATCACTGTATATACATCACTGGAGAGAGGTCACTAGAGTATAGTGATCAGTACTACACCTAGATCACCAGGACATAGAGCGGTGATATCACTGTATATACATCACTGGTGAGAGGTCACTAGAGTATAGTGATCAGTATTACACCCAGATCACCAGGACATATAGCAGTGATATCACTGTATATACATCACTGGTGAGAGAATACTAGAGTATAGTGATCAGTACTACATCCAGATCACCAGGACATAGAGCGGTGATATCACTGTATATACATCACTGGTGAGAGGTCACTAGAGTATAGTGATCAGTACTACACCCAGATCACCAGGACATAGAGCGGTGATATCACTGTATATACATCTCTGGTGAGAGGTCACTAGAGTATAGTGATCAGTACTACACCCAGATCACCAGGACATAGAGCGGTGATATCACTGTAAATACATCACTGGTGAGAGGTCACTAGAGTATAGTGATCAGTACTACATCCAGATCACCAGGACATAGAGCGGTGATATCACTGTATATACATCACTGGTGAGAGGTGACTAGAGTATAGTGATCAGTACTACATCCAGATCACCAGGACATAGAGCGGTGATATCACTGTATATACATCACTGGTGAGAGGTCACAAGAGTATAGTGATCAGTACTACATCCAGATCACCAGGACATAGAGCGGTGATATTACTGTATATACATCACTGGTGAGAGGTCACTAGAGTATAGTGATCAGTACTACACCCAGATCACCAGGACATAGAGCAGTGATATCACTGTATATACATCTCTGGTGAGAGGTCACTAGAGTATAGTGATCAGTACTACACCCAGATCACCAGGACATAGAGCGGTGATATCACTGTATATACATCACTGATGAGAGGTCACTAGAGTATAGTGATCAGTACTACATCCAGATCACCAGGACATAGAGCAGTGATATCACTGTATATACATCACTGGTGAGAGGTCACTAGAGTATAGTGATCAGTACTACATCCAGATCACCAGGACATAGAGCGGTGATATCACTGTATATACATCACTGGTGAGAGGTCACTAGAGTATAGTGACCTGTACTACATCCAGATCACCAGGACATAGAGCGGTGATATCACTGTATATACATCACTGGTGAGAGGTCACTAGAGTATAGTGATCAGTACTACAGATCACCAGGACATAGAGCAGTTATATCACTGTATATACATCACTGGTGAGAGAATACTAGAGTATAGTGATCAGTACTACACCCAGATCACCAGGACATAGAGCAGTGATATCACTGTATATACATCACTGGTAAGAGAATACTAGAGTATAGTGATCAGTACTACATCCAGATCACCAGGACATAGAGCTGTGATATCACTGTATATACATCACTGGTGAGAGGTCACTAGAGTATAGTGATCAGTACTACACCCAGATCACCAGGACATAGAGCGGTGATATCACTGTATATACATCACTGATGAGAGGTCACTAGAGTATAGTGATCAGTACTACACCCAGATCACCAGGACATATAGCGGTGATATCACTGTATATACATCACTGGAGAGAGGTCACTAGAGTATAGTGATCAGTACTACACCTAGATCACCAGGACATAGAGCGGTGATATCACTGTATATACATCACTGGTGAGAGGTCACTAGAGTATAGTGATCAGTATTACACCCAGATCACCAGGACATATAGCAGTGATATCACTGTATATACATCACTGGTGAGAGAATACTAGAGTATAGTGATCAGTACTACATCCAGATCACCAGGACATAGAGCGGTGATATCACTGTATATACATCACTGGTGAGAGGTCACTAGAGTATAGTGATCAGTACTACACCCAGATCACCAGGACATAGAGCGGTGATATCACTGTATATACATCACTGGTGAGAGGTCACTAGAGTATAGTGATCAGTACTACATCCAGATCACCAGGACATAGAGCGGTGTTATCACTGTATATACATCTCTGGTGAGAGGTCACTAGAGTATAGTGATCAGTACTACACCCAGATCACCAGGACATAGAGCGGTGATATCACTGTAAATACATCACTGGTGAGAGGTCACTAGAGTATAGTGATCAGTACTACATCCAGATCACCAGGACATAGAGCGGTGATATCACTGTATATACAATCACTGGTGAGAGGTGACCTAGAGTTTAGTGTCAGTACTACATCCAGATCACCAGGACATAGAGCGGTGTTTTCACCTGTATATACATCACTGGTGAGAGGTCACTAGAGTATAGTGATCAGTACTACATCCAGATCACCAGGACATTAGAGCGGTGATATTACTGTATATACATCACTGGTGAGAGGTCACTAGAGTATAGTGATCAGTTACTACACCCCAGATCACCAGGACATAGAGCAGTGATATCACTGTATATACATCTCTGGTGAGAGGTCACTAGAGTATAGTGATCAGTACTACACCCAGATCACCAGGACATAGAGCGGTGATATCACTGTATATACATCACTGATGAGAGGTCACTAGAGTATAGTGATCAGTACTACATCCAGATCACCAGGACATAGAGCAGTGATATCACTGTATATACATCACTGGTGAGAGGTCACTAGAGTATAGTGATCAGTACTACATCCAGATCACCAGGACATAGAGCGTTGATAACACTGTATATACATCACTGGTGAGAGGTCACTAGAGTATAGTGATCAGTACTACACCCAGATCAACTGGACATAGAGCGGTGATATCACTGTATATACATCACTGGTGAGAGGTCACTAGAGTATAGTGATTAGTACTACACCCAGATCACCAGGACATAGAGCGGTGATATCACTGTATATACATCACTGGTGAGAGGTCACTAGAGTATAGTGATCAGTACTACACCCAGATCACCAGGACATAGAGCGGTGATATCACTGTATATACATCACTGGTGAGAGGTCACTAGAGTATAGTGATCAGTACTACACCCAGATCACCAGGACATAGAGCGGTGATATCACTGTATATACATCACTGGTGAGAGGTCACTAGAGTATAGTGATCAGTACTACACCCAGATCACCAGGACATAGAGCGGTGATATCACTGTATATACATCACTGGTGAGAGGTCACTAGAGTATAGTGATCAGTACTACATCCAGATCACCAGGACATAGAGCAACGACATTACTGTATATACATCACTGGTGAGAGGTCACTAGAGTATAGTGATCAGTACTACACCCAGATCACCAGGACATAGAGCGGTGATATCACTGTATATACATCACTGGTGAGAGGTCACTAGAGTATAGTGATCAGTACTACACCCAGATCACCAGGACATATAGCGGTGATATCACTGTATATACATCACTGGTGAGAGGTCACTAGAGTATAGTGATCAGTACTACACCCAGATCACCAGGACATAGAGCGGTGATATCACTGTATATACATCGCTAATTACAAGTGACTAGATTATATTGATCAGTTCTACACCCAGATCTCTAGGGATTTCAGGGATCCAAGCTTTTAATAGTTAAATCTTTGGAAGTTCCTTCCTCCGAACGCAAGAAGTGAAGCTGGGAGCCGGCTCTTGCAGCCGGGAGATCACACGTGTGAACAGAACGTGTAATAATCGGCTTTGACTAAGCCCCACACTGAGCGGCCGCTGAATCACTATAGCTGCAGGGTATCCTCCAATGTTAAGGCAGATTTTTCAAGATTGTCATATCTGCAGTCGGCTGAGAGAACCTTGCGGAGTCCAAGACAATAAGAGGAGATGACAGTTTGGGGGCTCGGATGATGGCCCCTCCGTGACTACTGCAGAGCATTATAGAAACCCAGCTTTCCTTTGGGGCGCAGGAGATGCAGATGAACACAGAGCACACATATTCCTGGAAGTGGAGGGCTCACAAAATCTCTCTCTGTCCTGCTGACACGTCTTATGTGATATCACAGATCTGAGTAGGGCTGGAGCAAGAGACAGAGAAGGCGAGAAATCAGGAAGGACATAAAAAACAGATCAAGAAAGAAGGGGGAATAAAATCAACGATAGAAGGGAAAAAAAGGAAGAGGAGAAAGAAACAAGAAAGAATGAAGGAAGAAGCAAAACAATAGAAACAGAAGGAAATTAAGATGAATCGAAAAAGGAGTGAAGAAAAAAACAAGAAAGAGAAGGTGAAAAGAAAAAAGGAAGGAAGGGAATGAGAAAGGAAAGAGAAGATAATTTAGGGTGAAGAGGTATAGGAAACAGAAAGGAGTGAAGAGAGTAACAAGTAAGGGAAAATGAAAATAAAAAAGGATGGAAGGAATAAGGAAGGAAAAGATAAGGTAATTAAGGAAGAAGAGAAAACGTATAGGAAACAGAAAGGAGTGAAGACAGTAAAGAGACAAGGAAGAAAGAAAGAAAAAATGGAATAGAAAGAGTTAGGAAAGAAGGAAGAAAGTCTAGAAGGAAAATATGTCAGCAAAAAGGTAAAGGAATATTAGGGATGGTGGAAATGATAAAAGGAAAGAAAAGGGAATTTGGAAAGGAAAGTAAGGAGAGAATGAGAAGAAATCAAAGGAAGGAAGAAAATTAAAGAAAAAAGATGAAAGGAGAAGAAATTAAGGATGGAAATAATGAGGGAAAGGGAATGTTTAAAAAGAAAAGATAAAGATAAGGAAGAAAGGAAGGAAACAAGAAAAGAGGAAGTTAGGAAGGCAAACATAATAGACGGAAATGAAAGAACCAAAAAGAAGGAAGTTAAGGGAGGAGGGAAAGAAATATGGATGAGGAAATAGAAGGACAGAGGTAAAGAGAGGGAAAATGGAGAATCATTAAGAATAAGATAGGTAAGCATAGAAAGAGATAGCAGGAAGTAAAGGGAAAAATACATATTCATAAAAGATGAGAGTGGAAGACACAAAAAAGAATAAGACAAAGGAAAGTGGGAGCTAGAGAGGAAAGAATGAAGGAATGGAAAGTGGTGCTGAAGGAAAAAAAGGACAGAAAGAAAAGAAACAATAATGAAAGGAAGGCAGGAAGAAAAGAAATAGGAATGTCAATCAACATCTAGAGGTGGGGAGAGCGGAGGCACTGTGCGGTACTGCACTCATCTCTCTCACAGCGCTGGCACGTCTGTCAGTGTACTACACTGCCATCAGCCAGGGCTGCATAAAAATGCCGACAGGTCCCCTTTAAGAAAAAAAGGAAGGAAATAAAGAAATGAAGCAAACAATGAAAGGAGGGAAGAAAGTAGAAATTAAAAGAAGGGAATAAAATAAGTAAAGGGGTTGTCCGGGTTCAGAGCTGAACCCGGACATATCTTCATTTTCACCCCGGCAGCCCCCCTGACTTGAGCATCGGAGCAGTTCATGCTCTGATGCTCTCCTTTGCCCTGCGCTAAATCGTGTGACATCACCAGGCTCTCCACGGGGCTGCCAGGAATCCCGGTGACGTCACCGGCACTGATGGGCAGGCTTTAGCGCTGCCCATGCCAGTAAAACGGCTAGGCAAGCGCTAAAGCCCGCCCATCAGAGCCAATGACGTCACCGAACACACTGCCGGGCGGAAGTTTCCGCCCAGCAGTGTGTTATGATAAACAAAAGAGCCCTGCGCAATTTAGCTAATGCTGCGCGATCTAGAGATGCTCCGATGCTACCCTCAGGCGGGCTGCCGGGGTGAAAATAAGGGTATGTTCGGGTTCAGCTCTGAATCCGGACACCCCCTTTAAGAAGGAAGGAAGGGTCAGAAAAAAGGAAGGAAAGAACGAAAGGAAGGAATAAGGAAAAAAGTATGGATGGAACAAAGGGAAGAATGGAAGGAAATAGGTAAATAAAGCAGGAAGGTTTCAGAAAGCAGAAAAGAACGGAAGGAAATAATGAAAGAAAGGAAAGACAAGCAGCAGGAGAAAGGAAGGAAAGAATGAGGGAAAAAGGAAGCATAGATGGAGGTAAGAAAAGAAGGATGCATAGACAGAAGGAAGAAATTCAGGAAGGGAATTAAGGCAGGAAAGGAAAGAAAAAAGGATGGAAGGAGGGAAGGAAGGAATACAGGAAAGAAGTAAAGACGGAAGAAAATAAGGAGGAAAAAAGAAATAGAAATGAAGGAAAGGAAGGATATAACAAAAGGAAGGAAGCAAAGAAGAAAAGGAAGGAAAGAGAGAAGGAAGGATGAAATGAGGAAAAGTACTAAATAAAGGGTGGAGGTAAAGAAGGAACAAAATGGCCCCATGGAAATTGTAAAAGAATATGCAGATTATTTGGAGTGCCTTTATAGGTCCAGATCCAGTCAACTGAAGAGATGACGACATTGTACAGAGCAGATGGAAGAACTGGAGGCCACACTGATGGAGGAGGACGGCTCAGGGAATGGACAGGGTCCCCATGTATACCCTGAGAATGAAAGAGGAGGATGGAGGAAAGGTATGGAATAAGGGGTGGACTCTTGGGAGACTCTTGGCACTCCTCATGAGTCCTTCTGCTGCCAATGGGTCCATTCTGCATTGAGGCCCACCTCCCAATCTCCTTATTAAATACAGGTGTGAAGTCGTCGGCCAAGTTGGTATCCAACAGACTGGAGAAAGTGAGAGGGAAAATAATCTGGATTTATCGCAGGAAAATTGATGTTAGGAACTGAAGCTGCTCAGATGCGGACACCATTGGGAGAGGTTTTCTCTGGCGGATCATGGCCAGATCTGTATTCGGGGAGAAGACTTGTTGGGATGAATCAAGGTCAGAAGTTCTAATTGATGGTGTTGATCTGCAGTGGACAGACATACAATGGGCACTCGGCGCCCGCTGTCACCTCTGCAGTTCGCAGTTGTCATGGAGCCTGCCTGTTTAGGATTGACCCCCATAGGCGGGCGACGCACTTCTTTGTTAGTCGTCTGCATATATCGCTGATTCGGGAGCATTTCAGGTCTTGGTAAAAATTGGGTCCTGATGTTGATGGGAGCGTTCCCACCATCTAACATATCACGTGTTACACTAATAACAATGACTTTACTGCACAAAATCTTACATTTCTTGTCTAATTACCCGAATCTGGAATTTATAAAAGTATCCAGGCTATAACTAATGAGAGAGTGCGGCAAGGAAAAGCCTTGATCTATCGAATGACAAAGGAAGTTCTCGTCTCCAGATTTGGGGTTGTAGTACTCTGCGGACAAAATAATAAGGCTCCAGGCAATCAGATGACACTCCGGGGGATGGGACGAGCAATACACTGCTAGAATGAGGGCTAATAAAGAGAAACGTGAAGGAAGGAATGAAGGAAGAAAGAGGGACAGGGAAGTATGAAAAGGAAGAAGGGAGGAAATGAATTCAGGGAGAGAAGGAAGGGGCAAGAAGAGAAGGAGGAATGGGAGGAAGGATCAAAGAAGACATGTCAGGATGGAAAAGGGGAGGAAATTAGGGAATGAGTGAGGGAAGAAAGTAAATGAAGGAAATAAGGGAAGGCAAGAAGAAAATAGGGAGAAATGGAAGGGGGAGGAAAGGAAGAACATGAGGAGGAGGGATGGAATATGGGAGGAATGAAAGAGGGGCAGAAGGGAGACAGGAAAGAAGGAGGTATGGATGAAAGAAGGGAGATATTGAAGGAAGAAAGGAATGAGGAGCAATAGGAACAAAGGGAGGGATGGAAGGAAGAAGGGAAAAAAGGAGGGAAGGAAGGAACAAAGGGATGGAAGAAAAGAGAGAGGAGTGTAAGGAAGAGACAAAAGAAGAAGGAAAGACGGAATTGGAAAAACGAAGGAAGGATAGGATTAATAAAAGAGTGGAAGGAATGGGGATAAAAGGAAGGAAGGATGGATGATCAGCCATCAGATAGAGGAAGAAAACATGAGGAAGCCTGAAGATCCACAAGGAGATGTTCTGGAGGAACATGGGTCACACAACCACCAGGAGTCAGAGCCGCCTAGAAGCAGCTATTCTACCGTATTACACTTGGGCTCGTCTCGGTTTATACTGGACTTTATAATGAGTGTCTAGGAGCTGCTCTCTCTCCAGATCTGTCCACTTGGGTCTTAAAGACGTGATTCTTCTTGAGTCGTACATCATGTCATGTTAGGTGTCCAGTCACTCACAGCCCAGGCTCCTGTCACTCAATCTCCAAATCAGGACGAGGAGAGTCTGCACTGAGGAGATTGTTCTGACATGTTGGCTGAGGGGAACCCATATAGAAAGTGATCTGAGCCTCTGCCGCCCCCAAGGTGATGTTCTCCAGCAAAACTGCTCCTTAATTGATACCAGAAGAGACCTTAAATGTCAGCCTGCAGGATACAGAGGAAGGAAGAGACGTAGGGTCTTCTAATAACATCTTCATTTAGGGCTTCTAGAAGACCCAATGGAAGAGGGACAGCAAATCATGACCACTGTCTATAGCAGAACATGGAGTCAACCTGAAATGTCACCGCTTTGAATAATGAAGGGTCTTGGAGTCATATAGTCCAACTCTCCTAAACATGGCAGAAGACCTCAAGCCCCGAGATGATGGAGGTGGTAGTAAAAAAGCAGTAGTGAAAACACATAGTTAAGCCCCCATCCCAGTAAGAGCAACCCCTCCATCCATGAGACAAAAAGTCAGGTTCTCCAAAAAGAAGTAAGAACAAGCAGCCTCCAGTCAGAGACCTGTTCTATAAACTGGGAGATGATAGTTAACCCATTACTGCCTGCAGAGTAGGCTACGTTCCATCAATGACACCGCCAGACACAGCCTTCTCCCTGTACTTCCAAAAGCTGCCTGCTCCCTGTACCTCCAGACACAGCCTGCTCCCTGTACCTCCAGACACAGCCTGCTCCCTGTACCTCCAGACACAGCCTGCTCCCTGTACTTCCAAAAGCTGCCTGCTCCCTGTACCTCCAGACACAGCCTGCTCCCTGTACCTCCAGACACAGCCTTCTCCCTGTACCTCCAGACACAGCCTGCTCCCTGTACCTCCAGACACAGCCTGCTCCCTGTACCTCCAGACACAGCCTGCTCCCTGTACCTCCAGACACAGCCTGCTCCCTGTACCTCCAGACACAGCCTTCTCCCTGTACCTCCAGACACAGTCTGCTCCCTGTACCTCCAGACACAGCCTGCTCCCTGTACCTCCAGACACAGCCTGCTCCCTGTACCTCCAGACACAGCCTGCTCCCTGTACCTCCAGACACAGCCTGCTCCCTGTACCTCCAGACACAGCCTGCTCCCAGTACCTCCAAACACAGCCTGCTCCCTGTACCTCCAGACACAGCCTGCTCCCTGTACCTCCAGACACAGCCTGCTCCCTGTACTTCCAAAAGCTGCCTGCTCCCTGTACCTCCAGACACAGCCTGCTCCCAGTACCTCCAGACGGCGCCTGCTCCCAGTACCTCCAGACACAGCCTGCTCCCTGTACCTCCAGATGCTGCCTGCTCCCTGTACCTCCAGATGCTGCCTGCTCCCTGTACCTCCAGATGCTGCCTGCTCCCTGTACCTCCAGACACAGCCTGCTCCCAGTACCTCCAGACGGCGCCTGCTCCCAGTACCTCCAGACACAGCCTGCTCCCTGTACCTCCAGATGCTGCCTGCTCCCTGTACCTCCAGATGCTGCCTGCTCCCTGTACCTCCAGACACAGCCTGCTCCCTGTACCTCCAGACGCTGCCTGCTACCTGTACCTCCAGACGCTGCCTGCTCCTAGTACCTCCAGACGGCGCCTGCTCCCTGTACTTCCAAAAGCTGCCTGCTCCCTGTACCTCCAGACGCCGCCTGCTCCCTGTACCTCCAGACACAGCCTGCTCCCTGTACTTCCAAAAGCTGCCTGCTCCCTGTACTTCCAAAAGCTGCCTGCTCCCTGTACCTCCAGACGCCGCCTGCTCCCTGTACCTCCAGACGCCGCCTGCTCCCTGTACCTCCAGACACCGCCTGCTCCCTGTACCTCCAGACACCGCCTGCTACTTGTACCTCCAGACACCGCCTGCTCCTAGTACCTCCAGACACAGCCTGCTCCCTGTACTTCCAAAAGCTGCCTGCTCCCTGTACTTCCAAAAGCCGCCTGCTCCCTGTACTTCCAAAAGCTGCCTGCTCCCTGTACTTCCAAAAGCCGCCTGCTCCCAGTACCTCCAGATGCCGCCTGCTCCCTGTACCTCCAGACGCCGCCTGCTCCCTGTACCTCCAGACACCGCCTGCTCCCTGTACCTCCAGATGCCGCCTGCTCCCTGTACCTCCAGATGCCGCCTGCTCCCTGTACCTCCAGACACCGCCTGCTCCCAGTACCTCCAGATTCCGCCTGCTCCCTGTACCTCCAGATGCCGCCTGCTCCCTGTACCTCCAGACGCCGCCTGCTCCCTGTACCTCCAGACACCGCCTGCTCCCTGTACCTCCAGATGCCGCCTGCTCCCTGTACCTCCAGATGCCGCCTGCTCCCTGTACCTCCAGACTCTGCCTGCTCCCAGTACCTCCAGATTCCGCCTGCTCCCTGTACCTCCAGACGCCGCCTGCTCCCTGTACCTCCAGACGCCGCCTGCTCCCTGTACATCAGTATAACCCCAATCAGATCTTTCCGTTCAGTACATGTTTTTTTTGAGCAGTGAAGGGGTTAAGGAGGTTGGTGCAGTGGTTTAACCCCTTATTTGCCAGCTCCCCCCTCCTGCTATCATTACTCCCCTTTCACCCCACTGCTCAGCAGTAGCACTCCTATCCTCCTGACCATGCATGGAGCTGCTCTGCAGCCATCGGATTGTTTTCCTCTCTGGTGGTCCCTGGGGGTCTTCTCAGTGCTCGCTGATTGGTGGAGGCTGCAGGGGGCGGGCCCCGGCTGGGAGGTGAGGAGTCCCAGCATCTTGATGACTTCTTCATTCCAGGAGGCTCCTAGGATGACAATGACAGGTTTCTACAAGTGAAGAAAGTGCTGACCCCCTCCCCCTGCCGAAGCGGTCCTCATGCCTGCCAGTCCTTTGTCTGTGCCGGTGCCTCACCCAGTCGCCTCCTGTTGCTGCACTGGTGAGGTATGAGGCACCATGGTCTGGTGTGATCGTGGGGTCCAGATGCTGCTGACCACCGTGGGGGCTTTTGCCGCCTTCAGCCTGATGACCATCGCCATCGGGACCGACTACTGGCTCTACTCCCGGGCTCACATCTGTAACGGGACCAACGTCAGCACCGAGGACCCCCAGAGCCAGCCCCGCAAGACCAAGGGGGACCTCACCCACTCCGGGCTCTGGAGGGTCTGCTGCATCGAGGGTAAGTGCTGCGGCTCCGGTGCAGTGTGTGTGTGTCGCCTTGTTGCCTGTTAACCGGCATCATCACTGTAAATGAAACCTGGAGACTCTCCTCGGGTCCAGCGCTGGGGGCCCCACACCTAGGGGCCCCCGGTCCTGGCACCAAATTCAGGCTGATATCTGCAGCTGTCTCTGGGAGATGTGAAGACTTCTGCAAAGAAGCTGAAGGGAAAGTTGCACAGGAGCTGATGATGTGCGAGGCACGGGGAGGCACAGAGGACCAGACTGCTGCAGGTTGCTGTCCACACTGTGCAGCGTAACCGGGAGCACCGGAACCATACACTGCACATGTGATACAGATCATACACTGCACATGTGATACAGATCATACACTGCACATGTGATACAGATCATACACTGCACATGTGATACAGGTCATACACTGCACATGTGATACAGGTCATACACTGCACAGGTGATACAGGTCATACACTGCACAGGTGATACAGATCATACACTGCACATGTGATACAGATCATACACTGCACATGTGATACAGGTCATACACTGCACATGTGATACAGATCATACACTGCACATGTGATACAGATCATACACTGCACATGTGATACAGATCATACACTGCACATGTGATACAGGTCATACACTGCACATGTGATACAGGTCATACACTGCACATGTGATACAGGTCATACACTGCACATGTGATACAGATCATACACTGCACATGTTATACAGGTCATACACTGCACATGTGATACAGATCATACAGTGCACAGGTAAAACAGGTCATACACTTCACATGTGATACAGATCATACAGTGCACATGTGATACAGGTCATACACTGCACATGTGATACAGGTCATACACTGCACATGTGATACAGATCATACACTGCACATGTGATACAGGTCATACACTGCACATGTGATACAGATCATACACTGCACATGTTATACAGGTCATACACTGCACATGTGATACAGATCATACACTGCACATGTTATACAGGTCATACACTGCACATGTGATACAGATCATACAGTGCACAGGTAAAACAGGTCATACACTTCACATGTGATACAGATCATACAGTGCACATGTGATACAGGTCATACACTGCACATGTGATACAGGTCATACACTTCACATGTGATACAGGTCATACACTGCACATGTGATACAGATCATACAGTGCACAGGTGATACAGATCATACAGTGCACATGTTATACAGATCATACACTGCACATGTTATACAGATCATACACTGCACAGGTGATACAGATCATACACTGCACATGTTATACAGATCATACACTGCACTGGTGATACAGATCATACAGTGCACATGTGATACAGGTCATACAGTGCACAGGTGATACAGGTCATACACTGCACATGTGATACAGGTCATACACATCATACACTGCACATGTGATACAGATCATACACTGCACATGTGATACAGATCATACACTGCACATGTCATACAGGTCATACACTGCACATGTGATACAGGTCATACACTGCACAGGTGATACAGATCATACACTGCACATGTGATACAGATCATACACTGCACATGTGATACAGGTCATACACTGCACATGTGATACAGATCATACACTGCACATGTTATACAGATCATACACTGCACTGGTGATACAGATCATACAGTGCACATGTGATACAGGTCATACACTGCACATGTGATACAGATCATACACTGCACATGTGATACAGGTCATACACTGCACAGGTGATACAGGTCATACACTGCACATGTGATACAGGTCATACACTGCACATGTGATACAGATCATACACTGCACATGTGATACAGGTCATACACTGCACATGTGATACAGGTCATACACTGCACATGTGATACAGATCATACACTGCACATGTTATACAGGTCATACACTGCACATGTGATACAGATCATACACTGCACATGTTATACAGGTCATACACTGCACATGTGATACAGATCATACAGTGCACAGGTAAAACAGGTCATACACTTCACATGTGATACAGATCATACAGTGCACATGTGATACAGGTCATACACTGCACATGTGATACAGGTCATACACTGCACATGTGATACAGATCATACACTGCACATGTTATACAGGTCATACACTGCACATGTGATACAGATCATACACTGCACATGTTATACAGGTCATACACTGCACATGTGATACAGATCATACAGTGCACAGGTAAAACAGGTCATACACTTCACATGTGATACAGATCATACAGTGCACATGTGATACAGGTCATACACTGCACATGTGATACAGGTCATACACTTCACATGTGATACAGGTCATACACTGCACATGTGATACAGATCATACAGTGCACAGGTGATACAGATCATACACTGCACATGTTATACAGATCATACACTGCACAGGTGATACAGATCATACACTGCACATGTTATACAGATCATACACTGCACTGGTGATACAGATCATACACTGCACATGTGATACAGGTCATACACTGCACATGTGATACAGGTCATACACTGCACATGTGATACAGGTCATACACTGCACATGTGATACAGGTCATACACTGCACATGTGATACAGGTCATACACTGCACATGTGATACAGGTCATACACTGCACATGTGATACAGATCATACACTGCACATGTGATACAGATCATACACTGCACATGTGATACAGGTCATACACTGCACATGTGATACAGATCATACAGTGCACAGGTGATACAGGTCATACACTGCACATGTGGTACAGGTCATACACTGCACAGGTGATACAAGTCATACACTGCACATGTGATACAGGTCATACACTGCACATGTGATACAGGTCATACACTGCACATGTGATAAAGATCATACACTGCACAGGTGATACAGGTCATACACTGCACATGTGATACAGATCATACACTGCACAGGTAATACAGGTCATACACTGCACAGGTGATACAGGTCATACACTGCACAGGTGATACAGATCATAAACTGCACATGTGATACAGGTCATACACTGCACAGGTGATACAGGTCATACACTGCACATGTGATACAGGTCATACACTGCACATGTGATACAGGTCATACACTGCACAAGTGATACAGGTCATACACTGCACAGGTGATACAGGTCATACACTGCACATGTGATACAGATCATACACTGCACATGTGATACAGGTCATACACTGCACAGGTGATACAGGTCATACACTGCACATGTGATACAGATCATACAGTGCACAGGTGATACAGGTCATACACTGCACAGGTGATACAGATCATACACTGCACATGTCATACAGGTCATACACTGCACAAGTGATACAGGTCATACACTGCACAGGTGATACAGGTCATACACTGCACAGGTGATACAGGTCATACACTGCACAGGTGATACAGGTCATACAGTGCACAAGTGATACAGGTCATACACTGCACAGGTGATACAGGTCATACACTGCACATGTGATACAGGTCATACACTGCACAGGTGATACAGGTCATACACTGCACAGGTGATACAGGTCATACACTGCACATGTGATACAGATCATACACTGCACATGTGATACAGGTCATACACTGCACAGGTGATACAGGTCATACACTGCACATGTGATACAGATCATACACTGCACATGTGATACAGGTCATACACTGCACATGTGATACATTTCATACAGTGCACAGGTGATACAGGTCATACACTGCACATGTGATACAGATCATACAGTGCACATGTGATACAGATCATACAGTGCACAGGTGATACAGGTCATACACTGCACAAGTGATACAGGTCATACACTGCACATGTCATACAGGTCATACACTGCACAAGTGATACAGGTCATACACTGCACAGGTGATACAGGTCATACACTGCACAGGTGATACAGGTCATACAGTGCACAGGTGATACAGGTCATACACTGCACATGTGATACAGATCATACACTGCACATGTGATACAGGTCATACACTGCACATGTGATACAGGTCATACAGTGCACAGGTGATACAGGTCATACACTGCACATGTGATACAGATCATACAGTGCACATGTGATACAGATCATACAGTGCACAGGTGATACAGGTCATACACTGCACAGGTGATACAGGTCATACACTGCACATGTGATACAGATCATACAGTGCACATGTGATACAGGTCATACAGTGCACAGGTGATACAGGTCATACACTGCACATGTGATACAGGTCATACACATCATACACTGCACATGTGATACAGATCATACACTGCACATGTGATACAGATCATACACTGCACATGTGATACAGGTCATACACTGCACATGTGATACAGGTCATACACTGCACAGGTGATACAGGTCATACACTGCACATGTGATACATGTCATACACTGCACATGTGATAGGGATAATACATTACACATGTGATACAGCTTATACACTGCACATGTGATATAGATCATAAACTGCACATGTGATAGAGATCATACACTGCACACGTGAGACAGATCATACAGTTCACATGTGATAGAGATAATACACTGCATATGTGATAGAGATCATACACCGTACATGTTATAGAGACCATACATCGCACATGTGATAGAAATCACACACCGCACATGTGATACAGATCATACACTGCACATATCATACAGGTCATACTCTGCACATGTGATACAGGTCATACACTGCACATGTGATACAGGTCATACACTGCACATGTGATCGAGATCATACACTGCACACGTGAGACAGATCATACAGCGCACATGTGATACATATAACATACAGTGCACATATGAGACATATAATACAGCACACATATGAGACATATAACATCCAGTGCACATGTGAGACATATAACATACAGTGCACATGTGAGACATATAACATACAGTTCACATGTGAGACATAACATACAGCACACGTGAAAAATATAACTTTTTTTTGCACATGTGAGACGTATAACATACCTAACACATGTGAGACATATAACATATAGCACACATGTGAGACATATAACATAGAGCATACATGTGAGACATATAACATAGAGCACACATATGAGACATATAACACACAGTGCACATGAAAATATATAACATACAGCATACATGTGAGACATATAAGATACAGCATACATGTGAGACATATAACATACAGTGCACATGTGAGACATATAACATAGAGCATACATGTGAGACATATAACATACAGCATACATGTGAGACATATAACATACAGCATACATGTGAGACATAAGATACAGTGCACATGTGAGACATATAACATACACCATACATGTGAGACATGTAAGATACAGTGCACATGTGAGACATATAACATACACCATACATGTGAGACATGTAAGATACAGTGCACATGTGAGACATATAACATACAGCACCCATTCGCCCCTCACCCATGTATTCTTACTTCTATAGACTGTGTCTACTCTCCTGTGCCCTGACATTAATGGGCTGAGGATGGTGGGGGAGTAGTTCATCCTCCTGGCAGCTAATGATGGGTCTGAGGCACGGAGTAATTACAGTTATTACACTCTACATTATAATGATCCCCTGGTGGCGGATGGGGGGTATTATATAACTAACCAACGTCCACCTACCTGAGAACATCCCTGACTAATACTGCACAGGATAACGCAGCGTTCCACTGGTGAAAGGGTTAAAACGTTTGAGGTAACATGTAGTTTGCAGGCTGCAGAAGGGTTAATTGGCCTTAGAGATTTACTTGCAAGTTGGGGTGGCTGCGCCCGCCCCTTAGGTAGGGGCTTAGATTGTCTGCTGCAGTCAGTAGGAGCCCCAGCAGTGAGGAGAGTGGAAGCAGAAAGCCCCTGGGGAAACCATCCAGCCAGCTTGGGAGATAGTCATAAAGGGGGCCACTCCATGCTTGGATGGGGAAGACTGCATTGTCTGTTCAGATGGTGAGTAGTCAGGGAGCCTTAGGCCTGTCTGCCAGAAACTGCAGGAACCTGTGTAAGATCTGCTGCTCCACACATGATAGAGACTCCTTCTGTGCTGAGCTCCACTACCAAGTGAACAGTTGTTAGCTGTGTGCACCAACACCTGTGTCCCCACAGTACGGCACTGCCGTGTGCAGCCTTCACTGGGATCCTGCCTGGTACCCTAACACGCAGCAACACCAGGCAGGAGAACCCCAACCAACACCAGGCAGAAAAACTCCTACCAACACCAGACAGGAGAACTCCAACCAACACCAGGCAGAAAAACTCCTACCAACACCAGACAGGAGAACTCCAACCAACACCAGGCAGAAAAACTCCTACCAACACCAGACAGGAGAACTCCAACCAACACCAGGCAGAAAAACTCCTACCAACACCAGACAGGAGAACCCCAACCAACACCAGACAGAAGAACTCCTACCAACCCCAGACAGGATAACTCCAACCAACACCAGGCAGAAAAAACTCCTACCAACACCAGACAGGAGAACCCCAACCAACACCAGACAGAAGAACTCCAACCAACACCAGGCAGAAGAACCCCTACCAACACGAGGCAGGAGAACCCCAACCAACACGAGGCAGGAGAACCCAAACCAACACAGGCAGGAGAATCCCAACCAACACCAGGCAGGAGAACCCCAGAACCAGGATGTTCCCATCACTGCACGGCCCAGGAAGCGATATAGCGAGGACTGCCACTAGAAGTACCACTACTCCCATCCTCTCTGCTCCCCTCTTGAGTTGTTGCAATACTGAATGTGGATGATGAGATTCTTCACTTATGTCTCCCATCCCAATATCATATAAAAGTCCCATAATGAAGGATCTAGTCACTGACCAGTGCGGACCACCACTGGAGGGGTCATACAACTGGTGTGGAATTAATTCATTGAAGTATGGAGGCTGTGGTAGTGGAATACAGTGGAGGCCAGGTTCAAAGTCTAAGGCTGGATGAGGTGGAGGCTGGGCTCACAATCTGAAATTTAAATGGACCATGCTGGTGGAACCTGGGCACAGGGGTGCACCACCAATGAGGTCAGTTGAGGAGATCACCTCAGGCAGCACTAGGTAGGGGCAAGAGAGGTATAGTTGGTATAAGTTATACATCTTCTTGTATATAGTGATATGGACCATGCTGGTATAACCTGGGTATCTCCTGTATATAATTATATATGTACAGCTGGTATAAGTTATACATCTTCTTGTATATAGTGATATGGAGCATGCTGGTATAACCTGGGTATCTCCTGTATATAATTATATATGTACAGCTGGTATAAGTTATATATCTTCTTGTATATAGTGATATGGACCATGCTGGTATAACCTGGGTATCTCCTGAATATAATTATATATGTACAGCTGGTATAAGTTATACATCCTCTTGTATATAGTGATATGGAGCATGCTGGTATAACCTGGGTATCTCCTGTATATAATTATATATGTACAGCTGGTATAAGTTATACATCTTCCTGTATATAGTGATATGGAGCATGCTGGTATAACCTGGGCATCTCCTGTATATAATTATATATGTACAGCTGGTATAAGTTATACATCTTCTTGTATACAGTGATATGGACCATGCTGGTATAACCTGGGCATCTCCTGTATATAAATATATATGTACAGCTGGTATAAGTTATACATCTTCTTGTATATAGTGATATGGACCATGCTGGTATAACCTGGGTATCTCCTGTATATAATTATATATGTACAGCTGGTATAAGTTATACATCTTCTTGTATACAGTGATATGGACCATGCTGGTATAACCTGGGTATCTCCTGTTTATAATTATATTTGTGGTCCTGGCTACGGCGCGAAGCCTGATGAGTGTGACTGAACCTAACTAGCTAAAGTGGCTGGTGGTGTGCCTGTTGCCACGTGATGAGGGTAGGCCAAATAAAGGGGGCATACCCTGGGAGATGTAAGGAGAAGGGCCGGGAGGGAGGGGCGAGAGAGGACGTGCACCCGGAGAGCTGGGCGGCGGAGCTTAAGAAGCCCCCTACGCCCCTCCCACAAAAGCAGGCTGGATTCAGCCTGCTGAATTTGTGGTCCTGGCTACGGCGCGAAGCCTGATGAGTGTGACTGAACCTAACTAGCTAAAGTGGCTGGTGGTGTGCCTGTTGCCACGTGATGAGGGTAGGCCAAATAAAGGGGGCAAAAATACGAGTAGGAAAGGTTTAGGAAACGACTCTTTATTGTGGAAGATGGAATTACAGAACCAAGTCAGAGAAAGCTGCGGCGATTTCGGCTTTTGGCTGCGGGATGTATTGTGAGAAACAAGAGGACTTCCAGCGACCCATTTTGCGTATGATGTGGGCCGGTACCCCATGTTTGGAGGCGGCTCCGATCCTGAACGAATGGCCCGTGATGGCCTGGGGGTTGAACCCTAGCCCTGACGCGAGGCTGCGAATGTGTTTGACAAACTGCGAGGAGGTGAGTGGCTGTGACGGGAAAGGAAGGAGAGGGCTGGCGGGAGCCCGGTTGCCCAGGGTGATTAGCAACCTGTTGAGGACGGCCACGGGACACCAGGAGTTGGAGGTAGGGAAGTATTCTATGCGCACTGGGGGCCCGATTTGTGAAGTTTTGGAGACTGGCAAGGTGAAAGTGAAATGTTCGTGACTACGGATGAGTTGGTTTAGAGTGGGGCCTATGTTGTGAGGAGAGGTGCCGGTGAATTCCCCGGGCCGGAGAAAGCCGTAAAAGCTTAGGTAGAGGGCGGCCTTGAGAATGCAGCTTCTGAAAGGGCCAAAAGGACTGCCGTCTAGGGAGGAGGAGAGTTTCCTGAACAGGTCCCCTGACACAGGTTGCCTGGAGGGAATGGGTTTGTGAGAGCTTTTTTGAATACCCCGCAGTGTGGCTTTGATGGCGTGGGAAGAAAAGACTGAGTTGCTGTCTGGATGACTGATCATGAGGTGATGTTGGACCCCTGACAGATATGATCTGATGGTGCTGAAAGAGAGGTGTAGGTCCTTGTGGCAGTATGCCAGGAAGGCCATGATGAAAGTGGTTTCGCTTACGTTGCCCCTGGGGTGAAGGCGACGAAAAACCTGGAAAGTTTTCCAACCTGACTGGTAATTCCTGGTGGAGTTTTCGGACAAGGACTTGCGGATGAGATTTTGAGCCATGGATAGGTGTCTGTCTAGTCCAGGATCAGGGAGCCGAAGTCCGGGGGGGGAATCCCGATTCTCTCGGCTTGCGGCATGACCTGGAAAAAGAGAGTTAGATTTAGGCGAGACAAGGCATCCGCTGCGACGTTTCTGATGCCCTGGATGTGGGTGCAAGAAACATGAAAATTGTGTTTGAGGGCAAGCCAGGTGAGTTTGCGTAGGAAGCGCATGACTTTGGGTGAGCTGGATCTGCCTTTAGTGATGATGTCGACGACCGTGTGGTTGTCGGTGATGAACCGAACTGGCATGTTACTCCATTCTTCGCCCCAGACTTGTGCGGCTGCCACGATGGGGTACAACTCAAGGAGCGGAGAGGACTGAATGGCTTGAGGGTCTGAGTGGATTTGAGAGGGCCAGGAACCGGCGAACCACTGGTGGCCGAATAAGGCGCCGAACCCGACGGACGCGGCCGCATCGGAGTACACGGTCGGACAGGTGGGACTCCAGCGAGGGACAAACATGGAGATGCCATTCCATGCTGCCAGAAAGATCCTCCACATGTCTAGGTCGGCCAGGGCTTCACGGTCCAGTTGAATCAGCGAGTCCTGGGTAGTGGCTGTTGGTAATAATTGGAGGAGTCTTGCTGTGAAGGATCGTCCTTGTGGCATGATGCGGGTTGCGAAGTTGAGATAACCCAGAAGTGACTGCAGGTCGCCCTTGGTCATGGTTCTGGATCCTATGTGAGCGGAAATGGTTGATTGGAGTCTCACAAGTTTGTCCTCTGGGAGTCTGGCTTCCATTCTGCAGGTATCTAGCGTGATACCCAAGAAGGTGAGGGCCGTATTAGGGCCATCGACCTTTGATGGCGCCACTGGGACCTGTAAGGCGGAGAAAATGCTAAGGAGACTTTCCAATCGGTCGGGCACGTGGTTGGGGTGCTCGATCAGCAAGAAATCGTCCAGGTAGTGTATGACTCTGGGACAATTCCCGTGGTTTACCAGGATCCAATGGAGGGCCTGGGCGAACTGATCAAAGAGCCAGGGGCTGCTCTTTGACCCGAACGTGAGGCGGGTGGCGAAGAAGTACTGGTCCCTCCATTTGATCCCGTGAAACCCCCAGAGGTGTGGATGGATTGGCAGGAGCTTGAAAGCGTCCGAAATGTCCGCTTTTGAGAGCCAAGCGCCCACCCCAACCTGTAGGATGAGTTGGATGGCTTCATCCAGGGAAGAGTAGTGCATGGAGTATTCTTCCGATGGTATCAGGGAGTTGAGACTCGGGACGTCAGATGCATGAGGCGCAGACAAGTCGTAGATTAAGCGTTTTTTATTGGTATTCTTCTTGCAGACCAGCCCGATAGGGCTCACCCTGTAGACCTGGAAGGGAGGGGTGGGAAAAGGGCCTATGATGAAACCCTTCTGCAGCTCGACCTGCAAAAGAGAATCCACCGAGGCCGGGTCCTCTATGGCCGACATGAGATTGGGGGTCTCCCAGGAATCCCGGGGCAGAGTGACAAGACCGGTGTGGAAACCTGTTGAAAAACCGGAACGCAGGAAATCGACGAAGGCGGGATCGTGATGGGTATTGAGGAGGGAGACGAGAAGGGGGACATTAATGTCGGCTAGTCAGCTTTGCCGAGCGCTGGGAGCAGGAGGACTGGGGATGGGCCCGGAAGCAGGTGGAACAAATGTGGAGCGCCTTACATTTGCTGTAATTGCAGAAACTGGAATTAAAGTTGTTGCACAACTGGTTTTTACCCAGGAACACAATTGGGCGACCTAATTTGTCCAGGAGCGGACCCGGTTTCTGGGGGGCAGAAGTGTTGGGCAACTGTTTGGGCTGGGATGGGGCGTGGGCGTTTGGGCACCAGTCGGATGCATGCAGAACTGACTGGCAGTTGGAGCAAAAAGGTGACCTGAGACCTGCAAAGTGTCTGCAGAATAGCTCCATGTCCAGAGAGGCCCAATTGGTGATATGCCGGAACTGGGCGAGGGCTGCGGCTGCCTTCGCCGAAAACGACCGGTGATAGTCGTAGAAAGAGCAACCTCCGTATTTGTGTCCGAGCTCCGTGACCCGGTATAAGTAAGCGTCCAGCTCCTCTCTTCTAGCGGGATGTGCCGAGCAGATGATGTCGCGGTAGAGGCTGAACGCGAGCACGAACTCCGGGATGGAGAGTTTTTTATTCAGGCGGGAGTCCTTGGCCTTCAGAACTACGGACACGTCCCCGCATGCGATGGTCCGATTTTCCACCGTGTCGTGCGTGGAGATGAGGACCGCTGCCAGGTTCACGTCCTTGCCTGCGAGTATGTCTCTGCGCAGGTTTTCGGGGACGAAAAAGGAAGGAGCTATTTCGGGAGCCCCGGACGACCTACCTGGGGACGACGGCTGAGAAGTGGAAGGACCAGGGGCGGGACTGGAGGGAGCAGCAGGCGAAGCGTCCCTGCTTTCGACTGCCTGGAGTCTGGTGTTGAAGTCGCCCATGGCGCTGGACATGTTATTGATCGCGGCGTGAAGTTGTGTCAGTGACAACTGTATGGTTGACATGGACACCTGCTCCGTGGACTCTGTGGATGGCTCAGGAAACAATAGACGATATAATTCGGCCTTTCGGGCCGTGGCCGAGTGGCGGATTCCTCGCTTGTTGAGCTCGGCGATCATCTTGGGAATGGTCCATATCCGATAAGAAGAGCGACTTGCTCGCTCCGATACCGCGGACTCCACGGTTGATAGAGCGTCCTCGAGATCGGAAACGTGGGACATGTTTAGAGCTGAAAAACGAAGAGGGAGAAGACGAAAAGCTGGAGGGGGAGCGAGAGCGTCTGGAGGCGGCCGTAGGACGCGTGATCCCCTTGGCGGGCGTGAATTGTCAACTTACCTTAAGTCACAGGAGCCGTCTATGCCGCGAAAAAACGGGGACGGGAAAACAGGGGAAGCCGAGAATGTCACTGCTTTGCCTACAAAGAACGGTGTATGATGCAACGATTGGCTATGCCGGGCGGCCAGAATAGCGAATCGTGTCTGCTACTTACCTGGAAGATCGAAATAGTTTTTTAAGGGAGCACTTCGCGGAGTAGCTTAGCCACCTGAAAGAACAAAACCGGACGTGTTGATTTTTGGGAAACCATGGCTGGTGCGCGACCAGCGGTTTCCCTGGGATATGACCGGGCCGGTGCCGGGAATGCCGCGTGTGACTGCTGCAGCGGCAAGCGAAGGGGTGGGAAGCGCGCCATGGGTGGGAATGCATCCCGGCGAAACTGATGGAGAATGCAACAAGGGGTCAGAGGGTGAAATGTGTGCCAGGGCGATCCTGGGTGGACGAGGTTAAGGAGCGGTTCAGGGCGTACCTTTGGAGAAGAGGGACAAGGTAGGGCCTGGGCGTACCAGGCCCAGGGGAGGTGTGTGTAAGCGAGGTGGGCGCACCACCTTGAAGACACATGGGTTGCGTGACCCGAGCGAAAAAACAAAGAGAGAGATGGACACAGACAGGTGATGCCGGATGGAAACAGGTGTGGACAAGTGACCAGAGAGAGAGGAAAGAAAAGAGAAGAGAGCAGGGCGTTCCTGCGGACAGAAAGTAGTGGGTGTGCGAACCGGATTTTTTTTTTTTTTTTTTTTTTTTTTTTTTTTTTGGGGGGGGGGGGGGGGGGCCAAAAGCGGGAGGGACGGATGCCGGGCGAAGACCGTACTGTCCCTCCCCTGATGCAGGGGGTGTTTTTTTTTTTTTTTTTTTTTCTTTCTCACTAAGCAAAAAGAGACCAGGAGGCGCACGGTCCCTGTGCTCAGAAGAAGAAGGTCAGCTGGAGATACATTCTCTGCATTGGAGTCAGTGGGGGATGCGTATGTGCCTAATCAGCTGCTTGAGTATCCCCTGATCCCTGTGAGACTAGAGACCCCATGCACATCTAAGGACATGTTGGCGACAGGAGGAAGAGGGGGGGGGGGCAGCATGGCGGGGGAAAGATAGTTTACTATGCCCGGAAGGGAGAAGTGGCGCCACGGATTTCCGGTGGAAAGTAAACTGGGATACCCTGGTTGGAATGTGAGATTACCGTGCAATGGGAATATAGTGAACAGATATATGCACATACATTGCCGGGAGCTGGGCAGGGGCACAAGCACTGAAGGTACATCAGCATGCATCGAGACTGGCACGATTGAGGCCGGTCCCTCAGAACCTAGCCATGCATGCTGATGTGTGACTGAGATGGTCAGGACTGGAAACAGTCTGAGCTGCTGCGTGGGAAATCAATACAAGAGGTTTGGAAATTTATTGGTGGGGAATCAAGTGCGTTTATGAGGGGGCGCTGCACAGATAAGCCCCCTGCATCCAACTCTGTCCCTGCGTGCGGCCGCGGTCGGACAGATAGCAGGAGTGACAGCTGGAGTGACCCCGCCGACCCCTGTGATAGCAGGAGTGACCCCGCCGACCCCTGACCCGCGGCGGCCGTGCGATGCGTTCCACGCTGGGACGCACGGCAGGCGGAAGGGGCGGGAGTGGGGAACCAGACGCCGGCCGCAGCGATGGACCCGGTGGAAGGAGCTGGCCGAGCGGTGCGTGGTCCTGCGGGGAGAGGTGGCACGGTAAGAGGGGGATCTGTGGGGACCCTGGGGACTGAATGAGCCGGTTTCTGAGTGCGGGGGGCAGGATGGATCGTGCCGGCGGCCCCCACCGACTTCCGCCCTGCGGTCACGTGATGCGCTCCAAGCTGGAGCGCATGGAGGCAGGGCGGGAGCGGCAGGTGAAGGAGCGGACCGGCGGGGGTTGAGGTGGTGGCTGCGGGGTGGTTGGTGTGGACGCGGGAGGGGGATGGAAGGAAGCTGGAGGGGAGCAACTTACCAGGGAAGCGGCGGATTCTGGCGCGCAGAAACGCCGCACGTGGGAGCAGCTTGGCCGGAAGCAAAGGACTGACGGGTGCAACTCCTCCTACCAAACGTAAAGGCGAGAGAGGACGTGCACCCGGAGAGCTGGGCGGCGGAGCTTAAGAAGCCCCCTACGCCCCTCCCACAAAAGCAGGCTGGATTCAGCCTGCTGAATATGTACAGCTGGTATAAGTTATACATCTTCTTGTATATAGTGATATGGAGCGTGCTGGTATAACCTGGGCATCTCCTGTATATAATTATATATGTACAGCTGGTATAAGTTATACATCTTCTTGTATATAGTGATATGGACCATGCTGGTATAACCTGGGTATCTCCTGTATATAATTATATATGTACAGCTGGTATAAGTTATACATCTTCTTGTATATAGTGATACGGAGCATGCTGGTATAACCTGGGTATCTCCTGTATATAATTATATATGTACAGCTGGTATAAGTTATACATCTTCTTGTATATAGTGATATGGACCATGCTGGTATAACCTGGGTATCTCCTGTATATAATTATATATGTACAGCTGGTATAAGTTATACATCTTCTTGTATATAGTGATACGGAGCATGCTGGTATAACCTGGGTATCTCCTGTATATAATTATATATGTACAGCTGGTATAAGTTATACATCTTCTTGTATATAGTGATATGGAGCATGCTGGTATAACCTGGGTATCTCTTGTATATAATTATATATGTACAGCTGGTATAAGTTATACATATTCCTGTATATAGTAATGTGGAGCATGCTGGTATAACCTGGGCATCTCCTGTATATAATTATATATGTACAGCTGGTATAAGTTATACATCTTCTTGTATATAATGATATGGATCATGCTGGTATAACCTGGGTATCTCCTGTATATAATTATATATGTACAGCTGGTATAACCTGGGTCTGTCTTTACTGCTGATCTAATATTCTGTTCCTCATTCATGAAGTGAGTCTATGTGATACAGGACAGGAGAAGTGGTACTGTGTAGTGTGTATGTGTGTGTGTGTATATATATATATATATATATATATATATATATATATATATATATATATATATACAGAATAAGAGCAGATACTAAGGATTACACCCATAATAAGAGCAGATACTAAGGATTACACCTGTATACTGAGGATTACACCCAATATGCAGGACAGGAGAAGTGGTACTGTGCAGTGTATATATATATATATACAGAATAAAAGCAGATACTAAGGATTACACCCAGTATACAGGACAGGGGAAGCTGTACTGGGTCTGGGCAGTGTCCATATATACGGAGTAACAGCCGATACTGTGATATATGTCTAGTGAATATGTCGGTTTTCCTTTGTCTTCAGGGTGGTGTTAGGTGAGTCTACATCAGGCGATGCCTTGTGTCGCCATTCATCCACCAACTTTTGTGTTGGGATGAACAATCATTGGAGCCGACAGCCGTAAACACGCCGCCCTGCGCTTGTATCTGTGATGTGGCATTTGGCTAGTAATCGGGGACAAGCATCCGCCAGAGGGAGATTACCCCCAGCTTTGTCCCTCTCATTCATTAGGAAGTCTCGTTATCCTGTCTCCCGGAGCTGTCCACTGAGTCACATCTGAGCCCCGGCGCTGGAGACACATGTCCGCCCTCAGCACCGCTCCCTGACACCACGCCATGTTATTTCTCTCTATTAAACCTTATTTGTGTCAGCGTACAATCTCTTCCAACCTGCACCGCATTACCCTGACTCTGTTCGCACTTTTTCCTTTGAAGACATGTCCTAGTTTTACATGACAGCCCAAGGTGTGAACGTTTTAGATGTTTTTAAAAATGCATTTACATCTCACTTCCAATATTGCAACTCTCGCTCCTGGAGACTGAACGGCAAAGTTCCACTACAGAGGAGAAACAGGGGTGACAACCTGGAGTTCAGAGACAGGGCAAACGTTTTGTATGGTGGCCTGTTAACATCCACAGTTATAGCAGTTCTTTACTGTCATCTTCTAGGTTGTAGAGAGATGTTTCGTATACAGGTAAATATGGGCCCTTGAACATGGGCCCCAGAAATTTTTATCCACAACCACTACCAAAAATTTTAAGAGTAAACATGTGCGGAGCAAGAGAAATGCCCAATCATATGGAACCCTTGTAGAAAAGGGGTAAAAAGCATAGTGGTTTAGTCTTCTACTGTGGTGGATGAGCTGTCTACAGATAGGGTTGGTTTTTTGTCTATGGTTGTTGGATCTTCTGATGACTGGGTATTCTACTGAGATGGTTGGGTCTTCTACTCCAATGACTGGGTCTACCATAGCTGGACGATATTCTCCTGAGATGTTTGAGTCTTCCATTGTAGTAGTGGAGTCTGCAAGCAAGACAGTTGAGTTTTCTAACTTTAGTAGTAAGATGCTGAGATGGTTGAATGTTCATCTATTACCGTTAGCTTTTGGTCTGTATCTTGGTGTTTTTACTGTAATAGTTGTCCCCTAACAAAATGACTGAATCTTCTACCAAGAAGTTCTACTATTTAGATGGTTACCCCTTTTATTATGGCACGTATGGCGCTTATGACTTGGTCTTTCTACTGTGGTAGTAGATTCTTCCAGCAAGATGGTTGGGTCATCTACCAAGATAGTTGGTTCATCTATTATGGCAGTTAGCTCTAATAACACAATATATTTGTTTATCTATTATTAGTTTATCTATTATTTTAGTTGGTCTTCTGCTTACATTTTTGGTTCTTCTATTGTGTTGTCCACAGACTCAAACTATTGCAGTTAGGTCCTATACTCCTATGAGGTAGCCTCTGCCTGTCACGGATGGTGTACAGGAAACAAGACAATACCATATAAACAATGTCTCTCTGGATCCACAACTAAGGAACAAAGGGAGACCCCTGCAATAGACCTGCCGCTCTCCCTCACTGCTCAGCCTATGCGAACACCCCAAAGGTGGATGGCCGCATATCCACGTTCCTCGGCTATCTATTACCTGAAGACCCTACAATAGTGAAGGGACACGACCACCGGCTCCCTACACTGACACGGAGGGAGTCAGGGTCACCTGGATCCAGAAAAGACAAAATCATAAATACATAAACAGCACTTATCTTGCAGACGACTGACGACTGAGGACTGGGAACTGGGAACAGCATGCACACACACTCCAGGAAGTTGTATCAGCCGCACACTACTGCATTATGGGGAGGAACTTAAAGGGTAGCAATCAGTCCAACTGCATGACAGCTGAGATAGACTAACGAGATGAGAAACTAAACCAAAACAAAGAAATTCAAGGAGGAGGATCTGAGAAGCTCCTGTGAGCGCTTCTCAGCTGTCGGCTGTGACAGTACCCCTCCCTCTAGGAGTGGACTCCGGACACTCAGAGCCCACCTTCTCAGGATGGGACCTATGGAAAGCCCTGATGAGACAAGAGGCCTTAATGTCCGTCACTGGGACCCACATCCTCTCCTCAGGACCATAACCCTCCCAATGAACGAGGTACTGGAGGGAACCGCGGACAAGACGAGAATCCACAATCCTAGAGACCTGAAATTCAAGATTTCCATCAACCATAATCGGAGGAGGAGGCAAAGGCGAGGGTACAATAGGTTGAACATAAGGTTTCAATAAGGACTTATGAAAAACATTATGGATCTTCCAAGTCTAAGGAAGATCAAGACGGTAGGCAACAGGATTGATGACAGACAGGATCTTGTAAGGCCCAATAAACCTAGGACCCAACTTCCAGGAGGGAACCTTCAATTTGATATTCTTGGTAGACAACCACACCAGATCACCAACATTCAGGTCCGGACCAGGCACACGTCTCTTATCCGCCACACGCTTATATCTCTCACTCATGCTCTTTAGATTATCCTGAATCTTTTGCCAAATAGATGACAAAGACAAGGAGAATTTGTCCTCATCAGGCAAACCAGAAGAGCCCTCTCCCGAGAAAGTCCCAAACTGCGGATGGAACCCATATGCACCAAAAAATGGTGACTTATCAGAGGACTCCTGACGACGGTTATTTAAAGCAAACTCAGCAAGGGACAAAAAAGAACACCAATCCTCCTGATTCTCCGCCACAAAACAGCGCAGATATGTCTCCAGATTCTGATTGACGCGCTCTGTCTGGCCATTCGACGGCGGATGGAAAGCAGAAGAGAATGACAACCGAACCCCCAAGCGAGAACAGAAAGCCTTCCAGAATCTGGAAACAAACTGCGTGCCCCTATCAGAGACTATGTCTGAAGGAATCCCATGCAATTTGACAATGTGGTCAATAAATGCCTGCGCCAGCGTCTTAGCATTGGGCAAACCAGGAAAAGGGATAAAATGCACCATTTTGCTAAAACGGTCCACCACCACCAGAATCACAGACTTCCCCGAGGAACGAGGCAAGTCCGTTATGAAGTCCATGGACAGATGTGTCCAAGGACGGGAAGGAATGGGCAAAGGAAGGAGAGGACCTGATTGCCGTGAATGAGGGACCTTGGCACGAGCGCAAGTCTCGCAAGCTGCCACAAAACCCTCAACCGACTTACGAAGCGCAGGCCACCAGAATCTCCGAGCGATGAGATCCAGTGTGGCTCTTGCCCCCGGGTGCCCATCAAGGACCGTGTCGTGGTGTTCTTTAAAAATCTTGTGTCTCAAAGCGAGAGGCACAAACAACCTCCCAGGAGGACAAAGATCAGGAGCTTCTGACTGGGCTGCCTGCACCTCTGCCTCCAATTCAGGAAAAAGAGCAGAGACCACCACACCTTCAGCCAAAATGGGACCCGGGTCTTCAAAATTCCCACCTCCTGGAAAACAACGTGACAGGGCATCTGCCTTCACATTCTTAACCCCAGGGCGAAACGTAACAACAAAATTAAACCTTGAAAAGAACAAAGACCATCTGGCCTGTCTCGGGTTCAGACGCTTGGCTGACTCCAAGTAGGCCAGATTTTTATGGTCAGTAAACACGGTAATAGGGTGTCTGGCTCCCTCTAGCCAATGGCGCCATTCCTCAAAAGCCAACTTGATGGCCAACAATTCCCTATCTCCCACATCATAATTTCTCTCTGCGGAGGAGAGTTTCTTTGAGAAAAAGGCACACGGTTGCCATTTGGCAGGAGAGGAACCCTGAGACAAGACCGCACCCACCCCTACCTCAGAAGCATCAACCTCAACTATGAAGGGTAACGAAATATCAGGTTGTACTAGGATGGGAGCGGAAGCAAAACTCTCCTTGATATTAGAAAAGGCCTTACGCGCCTCTACCGACCAGGAAGAAAAATCTACCCCCTTTCTGGTCATATCAGTGAGTGGTTTAACAACAGAGGAATAATTCTAAATAAATTTCCTGTAATAATTGGCAAAGCCCAAAAAACGCATCAGCGCCTTCTGATTCTCAGGAAGCTCCCACTCAAGCACAGCGCGGACCTTCTCGGGGTCCATGCGAAAACCAGAAGCGGAGACAAGAAACCCCAGAAATTGGATTTCTGGAACCGCAAACACACATTTTTCCAGTTTCGCGTATAATTTATTCTCCCGCAGGATGAGCAAGACCTGACGTAAGTGTTCCTTATGAGTCTTGAAATCAGGAGAAAAAATCAAAATGTCATCCAAATACACTAATACAAATTTTCCCATTAAATGATAAAAAATGCTGTTGACGAAATGCTGAAAAACGGCTGGGGCATTCATCAAACCAAAAGGCATAACCAAATTCTCAAAATGGCCCTCGGGTATTGAAAGCCGTCTTCCATTCGTCTCCTTCTCTGACCCTAACCAGGTTGTATGCCCCTCTTAGGTCTAATTTGGAAAAGACTTTAGCCCCAACAATCTGGTTAAACAGGTCCGGGATCAGAGGAAGCGGATAAGGGTCACGAATAGTGATACTGTTCAGCTCCCTGAAATCCAGACAAGGTCTTAAAGAACCATCTTTTTTCTTAACAAAGAAAAAACCAGCGGCAACAGGTGACTTCGAGGGTCGTATGTGTCCATTTCTCAGACTCTCAGAGATATAAGCCCGCATAGCGACCCTCTCAGGTTGGGAGAGATTGTATAAACGAGATTTAGGCAGCTTGGCGCCTGGGATGAGATTAATAGGGCAATCATACTCCCTGTGCGGAGGTAAACCCTGAACTCCACTCTCAGAGAAGACATCCAAAAATTCAGAGAGGAAAGGTGGTACAGTCTTAGTAGAAACCTCAGAAACAGATGTTATGAGGCAATTCTCTCTGCAAAAGTTACTCCAACCATTTATTTGCCTCGCTTGCCAATCAATGGTGGGGTTATGTTTAGTGAGCCAGGGTAGCCCCAACACTAGAGGAGTAGGCAAACCGCTAAGGACGAAACATGACACATCCTCAACATGAGCATCACTCACAATTAAACGGATATTGTGAACTATGCCCTTTAATGATTTCTGAGAAAGTAGAGCTGAATCAATAGCAAAAACAGGAATATCCTTTCCCAAAGTGCATACCTGGAAACCATGAGTTATTGCAAATTGATTATCAATGAGGTTGACAGCTGCTCCACTATCCACAAAAATCTCACAAAAAATACTCTTGCTCTCTAGCGCCACCCTAGCAGGCAGGACAAAACGGGAACTACAAGCAAACGGAAAACCTTCAATTTCCGCCTCAACCCTGCCATTAGTAACAGACGGAACTTTTTTGAAAGATTTTTTCCTTTTTGTCTCTTTATTACTCCCAGAAAACTGCCTGAATCTCCTAGAGGGACAAACATTTGCCAGATGATTTATACCTCCACAACAAAAACAAACCCTCCCCTGCGGGCTGAATCTTCTATTGTCAGAGGCAATCAACCCCAGCTGCATGGACTCCTGCTCAGAAGGGGCTGACAGCGACTGAGACCCCTGTGCACAGAATGAGACCGCTGCACTGTCCCGGGACTGAGTATGACAGGAAGGAGAGATCTCTCCTCTCTCTCTAAGACGCCTGTCAATACGAACAGCCTGAGACATAGCAGAATCCAAGGAGGTAGGTCTTTCATGAAAGGCAAATGCATCTTTCAATCCCTCTGAAAGACCATAGCAAAATTGACTTCGGAGTGCAGCATCATTCCAACCCGTATCTGCTGCCCATCTCCGAAATTCTGAGCAGTATATCTCTGCGGATTGTTTACCCTGGCATAACAGACGTAGTCTAGACTCAGCCAGAGCAATACGATCCGGATCATCATATATCTGACCCAGGGCTAAAAAGAATTCATCCACTGAACGAAGGGGCCGTGCCCCCTCCGGCAGCGAAAAGGCCCAGGACTGAGCGTTACCCCTGAGCAGCGATATAACGATCCCCACCCTCCGTTCTTCATCACCAGAAGAATGGGGAAGAAGGCGAAAATGGAGTTTGCAAGCCTCTCTAAAACGCACAAAATTCTCACTACCCCCGGAGAACGTATCCGGGAGCGAGATCTTAGGCTCAGCACAAACTCCATGAACGCAAGCTGAACCGGTCACTTGAAACTGAGAAAAAGTCTTACGGAGATCAGCTACCTCCAAAGAAAGACCCTGAAAGCGTTCAGCCAAAAGTGAAACCGGATCCATGCTTGAGACGTTTTTGGCGGCTGATAATGTCACGGATGGTGTACAGGAAACAAGACAATACCATATAAACAATGTCTCTCTGGATCCACAACTAAGGAACAAAGGGAGACCCCTGCAATAGACCTGCCGCTCTCCCTCACTGCTCAGCCTATGCGAACACCCCAAAGGTGGATGGCCGCATATCCACGTTCCTCGGCTATCTATTACCTGAAGACCTTACAATAGTGAAGGGACACGACCACCGGCTCCCTACACTGACACGGAGGGAGTCAGGGTCACCTGGATCCAGAAAAGACAAAATCATAAATACATAAACAGCACTTATCTTGCAGACGACTGAGGAACTGGGAACTGGGAACTGGGAACTGGGAACTGGGAACTGGGAACTGGGAACTGGATGCACACACACTCCAGGAAGTTGTATCAGCCGCACACTACTGCATTATGGGGAGGAACTTAAAGGGTAGCAATCAGTCCAACTGCATGACAGCTGAGATAGACTAACGAGATGAGAAACTAAACCAAAACAAAGAAATTCAAGGAGGAGGATCTGAGAAGCTCCTGTGAGCGCTTCTCAGCTGTCTGGCTGTGACACTGCCATGGCATGGTGACAATTAGATCATCAGGTTAATGGTACACCTATTGAGATGTTATCAGCCATTTCAGGGGAGAAGATGATTGTAGGACAGGAGAATACAGTCTATTGCCCCTGTTATAAGCCATTTCAGGGGAGAGGATGACTGTAGGACAGGAGAATACAGTCTATTGCCCCCTGTTATCAGCCAATTCAGGGGAGAGGATGACTGTAGGACAGGAGAATACAATCTATTGCCTCCTGTTATCAGCCATTTCAGAGGAGAGGATGACTGTAGGACAGGAGAATACAGTCTATTGCCTCTTGTTATCAGCCATTTCAGGGGAGAGGATGACTGTAGGACAGGAGAATACAGTCTATTGCTCCTGTTATCAGCCATTTCAGGGAAGAGGATGACTGTAGGACAGGAGAATACAGTCTATTGCCCCCTGTTATCAGCCATTTCAGGGGAGAGGATGACTGTAGGACAGGAGAATACAGTCTATTGCCTCCTGTTATCAGCCATTTCAGGGCAGAAGATGATTGTAGGACAGGAGAATACAGTCTATTGCCCCCTGTTATCAGCTATTTCAGGGGAGAAGATGACTGTAGGACAGGAGAATACAGTCTATTGCCTCCTGTTATCAGCCATTTCAGGGGAGGATGACTGTAGGACAGGAGAATACAATCTATTGCCCCCTGTTATCAGCCATTTCAGGAGTGAGGATGACTGTAGGACAGGAGAATACAGTCTATTACTTCTGTTTTCAGCCATTTCAGGGAAGAGGATGACTGTAGTACAGGAGAATACAGTCTATTGCCCCCTGTTATCAGCCATTTCAGGGGAGAGGATGACTGTACGACAGGAGAATACAGTCTATTGCCTCCTGTTATCAGCCATTTCAGGGGAGAAGATGATTGTAGGACAGGAGAATACAGTCTATTGCCCCTGTTATCAGCCATTTCAGGGGAGAGGATGACTGTAGGACAGGAGAATACAGTCTATTGCCCCCTGTTATCAGCCAATTCAGGGGAGAGGATGACTGTAGGACAGGAGAATACAATCTATTGCCTCTTGTTATCAGCCATTTCAGGGGAGAGGATGACTGTAGGACAGGAGAATACAGTCTATTGCTCCTGTTATCAGCCATTTCAGGGAAGAGGATGACTGTAGGACAGGAGAATACAGTCTATTGCCCCCTGTTATCAGCCATTTCAGGGGAGAGGATGACTGTAGGACAGGAGAATACAGTCTATTGCCTCCTGTTATCAGCCATTTCAGGCAGAAGATGATTGTAGGACAGGAGAATACAGTCTATTGCCCCCTGTTATCAGCTATTTCAGGGGAGAAGATGACTGTAGGACAGGAGAATACAGTCTATTGCCTCCTGTTATCAGCCATTTCAGGGGAGGATGACTGTAGGACAGGAGAATACAATCTATTGCCCCCTGTTATCAGCCATTTCAGGAGTGAGGATGACTGTAGGACAGGAGAATACAGTCTATTACTTCTGTTTTCAGCCATTTCAGGGAAGAGGATGACTGTAGTACAGGAGAATACAGTCTATTGCCCCCTGTTATCAGCCATTTCAGGGGAGAGGATGACTGTACGACAGGAGAATACAGTCTATTGCCTCCTGTTATCAGCCATTTCAGGGGAGAAGATGATTGTAGGACAGGAGAATACAGTCTATTGCCCCTGTTATCAGCCATTTCAGGGGAGAGGATGACTGTAGGACAGGAGAATACAGTCTATTGCCTCCTGTTATCAGCCATTTCAGGAAAGAGGATGACTGTAGGACAGGAGAATACAGTCTATTGCCCCCTGTTATCAGCCATTTAAGGGGAGAGGATGACTGTAGGACAGGAGAATACAGTCTATTGCCTCCTGTTATCAGCCATTTCAGGGGAGAGGATGACTGTAGGACAGGAGAATACAATCTATTGCCCCCTGTTATCAGCCATTTCAGGGGAGAGGATGACTGTAGGACAGGAGAATACAGTCTATTGCCTCCTGTTATCAGCCATTTCAGGAAAGAGGATGACTGTAGGACTGGAGAATACAGTCTATTGCCCCCTGTTATCAGCCATTTCAGGGGAGAGGATGACTGTAGGACAGGAGAATACAATCTATTGCCCCCTGTTATCAGCCATTTCAGGGTAGAGGATGACTGTAGGACAGGAGAATACAGTCTATTGCCCCCTGTTATCAGCCATTTCAGAGGAGAGGATGACTGTAGGACAGGAGAATACAGTCTATTGCTCCCTGTTATCAGCCATTTCAGGGAAGAGGATGACTGTAGGACAGGAGAATACAATCTATTGCCTCCTGTTATCAGACATTTCAGGGGAGAGGATGACTGTAGGACTGGAGAATACAGTCTATTGCTCCCTGTTATCAGCCCTTTCAGAGGAGAGGATGACTATAGGACAGGAGAATACAGTCTATTGCTCCCTGTTATCAGCCATTTCAGGGAAGAGGATGACTGTAGGACAGGAGAATACAGTCTATTGCCTCCTGTTATCAGCCATTTCAGGGGAGAGGAAGACTGTAGGACAGGAGAATACAGTCTATTGCTCCCTGTTATCAGCCCTTTCAGAGGAGAGGATGACTGTAGGACAGGAGAATACAGTCTATTGCCTCCTGTTATCAGCCATTTCAGGGGAGAGGATGACTGTAGGACAGGAGAATACAGTCTATTGCTCCCTGTTATCAGCCCTTTCAGAGGAGAGGATGACTGTAGGACAGGAGAATACAGTCTATTGCCTCCTGTTATCAGCCATTTCAGGGGAGAGGATAACTGTAGGACAGGAGAATACAGTCTATTGCCCCCTGTTATCAGCCATTTCAGGGGAGAGGATGACTGTAGGACAGGAGAATACAGTCTATTGCCTTCTGTTATCAGCCATTTCAGGGAAGAGGATGACTGTAGGACAGGAGAATACAGTCTATTGCCTCCTGTTATCAGCCATTTCAGGAAAGAGGATGACTGTAGGACAGGAGAATACAGTCTATTGCCCCCTGTTATCAGCCATTTCAGGGAAGAGGATGACTGTAGGACAGGAGAATACAGTCTATTGCCCCCTGTTATCAGCCATTTCAGAGGAGAGGATGACTGTAGGACAGGAGAATACAGTCTATTGCCTCCTGTTATCAGCCATTTCAGGGGAGAGGATGACTGTAGGACTGGAGAATACAGTCTATTGCCCCCTGTTATCAGCCATTTCAGGGGAGAGGATGACTGTAGGACAGGAGAATACAATCTATTGCCCCCTGTTATCAGCCATTTCAGGGTGGAGGATGACTGTAGGACAGGAGAATAGTCTATTGCCCCCTGTTATCAGCCATTTCAGGGGAGAGGATGACTGTAGAACAGGAGAATACAATCTATTGCCTCCTGTTATCAGCCATTTCAGGGGAGAGGATGACTGTAGGACAGGAGAATACAGTCTATTGCCCCCTGTTATCAGCCATTTCAGGGGAGAGGATGACTGTAGGACTGGAGAATACAGTCTATTGCTCCCTGTTATCAGCCCTTTCAGAGGAGAGGATGACTGTAGGACAGGAGAATACAGTATATTGCCTCCTGTTATCAGCCCTTTCAGAGGAGAGGATGACTGTAGGACAGGAGAATACAGTCTATTGCTCCCTGTTATCAGACATTTCAGGGGAGAGGATGACTGGAGGACGGGAGAATACAGTCTATTGCTCCCTGTTATCAGCCATTTCAGGGGAGAGGATGACTGTAGGACAGGAGAATACAGTCTATTGCCTCCTGTTATCAGCCATTTCAGGGGAGAGGATGACTGTAGGACAGGAGAATACAGTCTATTGCTTCCTGTTATCAGCCATTTCAGGGGAGAGGATGACTGTAGGACAGGAGAATACAGTCTATTGCCCCCTGTTATCAGCCATTTCAGGGGAGAGGATGACTGTAGGACAGGAGAATACAGTCTATTGCCCCCTGTTATCAGCCATTTCAGGGGAGAGGATGACTGTAGGACAGGAGAATACAGTCTATTGCTTCCTGTTATCAGCCATTTCAGGGGAGAGGATGACTGTAGGACAGGAGAATACAGTCTATTGCTCCCTGTTATCCGCCATTTCAGGGGAGAGGATGACTGTAGGACAGGAGAATACAATCTATTGCCCCCTGTTATCCGCCATTTCAGGGGAGAGGATGACTGTAGGACAGGAGAATACAGTCTATTGCCTCCTGTTATCAGCCATTTCAGGAAAGAGGATGACTGTAGGACAGGAGAATACAGTCTATTGCCCCCTGTTATCAGCCATTTCAGGGAAGAGGATGACTGTAGGACAGGAGAATACAGTCTATTGCCCCCTGTTATCAGCCATTTCAGAGGAGAGGATGACTGTAGGACAGGAGAATACAGTCTATTGCCTCCTGTTATCAGCCATTTCAGGGGAGAGGATGACTGTAGGACTGGAGAATACAGTCTATTGCCCCCTGTTATCAGCCATTTCAGGGGAGAGGATGACTGTAGGACAGTAGAATACAGTCTATTGTCCCCTGTTATCAGCCATTTCAGGGGAGAGGATGACTGTAGGACAGGAGAATACAATCTATTGCCCCCTGTTATCAGCCATTTCAGAGGAGAGGATGACTGTAGGACAGGAGAATACAGTCTATTGCCTCCTGTTATCAGCCATTTCAGGGGAGAGGATGACTGTAGGACTGGAGAATACAGTCTATTGCCCCCTGTTATCAGCCATTTCAGGGGAGAGGATGACTGTAGGACAGTAGAATACAGTCTATTGTCCCCTGTTATCAGCCATTTCAGGGGAGAGGATGACTGTAGGACAGGAGAATACAGTCTATTGTCCCCTGTTATCAGCCATTTCAGGGGAGAGGATGACTGTAGGACAGGAGAATACAATCTATTGCCCCCTGTTATCAGCCATTTCAGGGGAGAGGATGACTGTAGGACAGGAGAATACAATCTATTGCCCCCTGTTATCAGCCATTTCAGAGGAGAGGATGACTGTAGGACAGGAGAATACAGTCTATTGCTCCCTGTTATCAGCCCTTTCAGAGGAGAGGATGACTGTAGGACAGGAGAATACAGTCTATTGCCTCCTGTTATCAGCCATTTCAGGGGAGAGGATGACTGTAGGACAGGAGAATACAGTCTATTGCTTCCTGTTATCAGCCATTTCAGGGGAGAGGATGACTGTAGGACAGTAGAATACAGTCTATTGTCCCCTGTTATCAGCCATTTCAGGGGAGAGGATGACTGTAGGACAGGAGAATACAGTCTATTGCCCCCTGTTATCAGCCATTTCAGGGGAGAGGATGACTGTAGGACAGGAGAATACAGTCTATTGCTTCCTGTTATCAGCCATTTCAGGGGAGAGGATGACTGTAGGACAGGAGAATACAGTCTATTGCTCCCTGTTATCCGCCATTTCAGGGGAGAGGATGACTGTAGGACAGGAGAATACAATCTATTGCTCCCTGTTATCAGCCATTTCAGGGGAGAGGATGACTGTAGGACAGGAGAATACAGTCTATTGCCTCCTGTTATCAGCCATTTCAGGGGAGAGGATGACTGTAGGACAGGAGAATACAGTCTATTGCCCCCTGTTATCAGCCATTACAGAGGAGAGGATGACTGTAGGACAGGAGAATACAGTCTATTGCCCCCTGTTATCAGCCATTTCAGGGGAGAGGATGACTGTAGGACAGGAGAATACAGTCTATTACCCCTGTTATCAGCCATTCAAAGCAGAAGATCCTTCGTCTTTTCGATGTCCTCTCAGTGCTGAGCTGCACTTCTTCCCAAAGTGCTGGTAATTGATTGCAGCCTGTTACATGGGACCTCTTGAGCCCGAGCTCCATTATGTCAGTTTCTAAAAAGCTAGAGTGGGGGTATTTATTCATTTTCTTTACATTTACACCTATTACTTTATTCGAACATAGTTTAGTTGCCACCATCTAAGGGGCATCTCCGGAGGTTTCCAGCAGAATCACCTCCATGTTTTTCTCCTTTTCTTCAGGTCTCTACAAAGGAAGTTGCTTCAGGATTAATCACTTTCCAGAAGACAACGACTATGACCACGACAGCTCCGAATATCTGCTGCGTGAGTACAACCCCTACTATGTCTGCAGGGGTCACCTTCTATCAGTGAGTAACAGGGGGCGGGGCTGTGACAACCTCTCAGACATGATATACAGGCAGGTTGTCAGCAGTAATAGATGAATAGATGTTCCTGTAGTATAAGGAGTGTGGATCTCATGTCTGATCACATGTCATTATATCAGTGATGTCATCAGCAGGGGGCGGGGCTGTGACTACCTCTCAGACAGGATATACAGGCAGGTTGTCAGCAGTAATAGATGAATAGATGTTCCTGTAGTATAAGGAGTGTGGATCTCATGTCTGATCACATGTCATTATATCAGTGATGTCATCAGCAGGGGGCGGGGCTGTGACTACCTCTCAGACAGGATATACAGGCAGGTTGTCAGCAGTAATAGATGAATAGATGTTCCTGTAGTATAAGGAGTGTGGATCTCATGTCTGATCACATGTCATTATATCAGTGATGTCATCAGCAGGGGGCGGGGCTGTGACTACCTCTCAGACATGATATACAGGCAGGTTGTCAGTAGTAATATTATTTTTCAGTTATTTCCCTCTGGTGCTTTATAAAGAGACATTTTGCGGATTAGTTCAAGGTGATGTTCCCTTTGATGTTTGAGCGGATCGCAGTCATTAACGCACACTTCCTTCGGCTCCGGCATCTTTCTCCGGTCTTGCTGTGTCCTGAGGCTTTAATGAGCATTTAGAGGGGACACATCTGCCAACAAGAAATAAATTATTATGATACTGCTACCACTAGGGGGGAAAAACGTGAAAAACTGCAACCTGTTTTTCATGATTTTGCTATGATGTAGATAGAAAACAGCATCTCATATCTAATAGCAAAGAGGGTCATTAACTAGGATCAGGCCCCTCCCTCGAAGGGCCCCATGGCTTAGTCTAAGGCATTTAATTAAAGTTTATTGACAAGAACACGCTTCATTCAATAAACTTTATTGCTATTACCCTTTTTGACACTTTTTAGTTTTATTTTGTAAATAACATAAGTGAACAGCAGATGCGGCGGCCGGAGCGGACAAACCTGCGCCCAGGGCTCCGTACCTGGGGTACGATGATGACTTCTGATGTTTCCAGTTCATTCGTCACCTTCAAATGGAAAAGTAAAAGAAGACGTTTCCTAAAATAGGCTGAGCCTGAGGGGGGGAGGGGTGCACTGAAGCGTAAGACCCCCCAACCCCCACCCCACGCATTATAAAAACACAGACCGCGCAACGTAACAGCTACTGAGGAGAAAACATGGGATGTATCCATAAAGAAATTAGCAACAACGTATCAGGAGCCCCCACATAGCAAAAAATATCATCCCCCCACAACAGAGCGGCGGCCACATTCACCCCAAACCCCCTTGTCCCACCATCACCCCCTATCAGTCCTTGACCCTTCTCCCAATATCCCCCACTTTCACCCGCTTTACTGTCCATATCCTAACCTGTTTATAAATACAGCGCCCGGGACACCCGCTGCCCTGTCCCCACGTCCGCAGCCACCCCAACAACTTTCATGCCCCATTGGCTCTGAACCCCCTTTTTCTACATCCGCACCGTCACTCTCTGCTCCTGAGCCCCCTTTTTCTACATCTGCATCATCACTCTCTGCTCCTGAGCCCCCTTTTCCTACATCCGCACCGTCACTCTCTGCTCCTGAACCCCCTTTTCCTACATCCGCACCGTCACTCTCTGCTCCTGAGCCCCCTTTTCCTACATCCGCACCGTCACTCTCTGCTCCTGAGTCCCCTTTTCCTACATCTGCACCGTCACTCTCTGCTCCTGGACCCCCTTTTTACATCTGCACCATCACTCTCTGCTCCTGAACCCCCTTTTTACATCTGCACCATCACTCTCTGCTCCTGAACCCCCTTTTCCTACATCCGCACCATCACTCTCTGCTCCTGAACCCCCTTTTCCTACATCCGCACCGTCACTCTCTGCTCCTGAGCCCCCTTTTCCTACATCTGCACCATCACTCTCTGCTCCTGAGCACCCTTTTCCTACATCCGCACCGTCGCTCTCTGCTCCTGAACCCCCTTTTCCTACATCTGCATCATCGCTCTCTGCTCCTGAGCCCCCTTTTCCTACATCCGCACCGTCACTCTCTGCTCCTGAACCCCCTTTTCCTACATCCGCACCATCACTCTCTGCTCCTGAACCCCCTTTTCCTACATCCGCACCGTCACTCTCTGCTCCTGAGCCCCCTTTTCCTACATCTGCACCATCACTCTCTGCTCCTGAGCACCCTTTTCCTACATCCGCACCGTCGCTCTCTGCTCCTGAACCCCCTTTTCCTACATCTGCATCATCACTCTCTGCTCCTGAGCCCCCTTTTCCTACATCCGCACCGTCACTCTCTGCTCCTGAACCCCCTTTTCCTACATCCGCACCGTCACTCTCTGCTCCTGAGCCCCCTTTTCCTACATCCGCACCGTCACTCTCTGCTCCTGAACCCCCTTTTTCTACATCCGCACGGTCACTCTCTGCTCCTAAGCCCCCTTTTCCTACATCTGCACCATCACTTTCTGCTCCTGAGCCCCTTTTCCTACATCTGCACCGTCACTCTCTGCTCCTGAACCCCCTTTTCCTACATCCGCACCGTCACTCTCTGCTCCTGAGCCCCTTTTCCTACATCCGCACCATCACTCTCTGCTCCTGAGTCCCCTTTTCCTACATATGCACCGTCACTCTCTGCTCCTGAACCCCCTTTTTACATCTGCACCATCACTCTCTGCTCCTGAACCCCCTTTTCCTACATCCGCACCATCACTCTCTGCTCCTGAACCCCCTTTTCCTACATCCGCACCGTCACTCTCTGCTCCTGAACCCCCTTTTTCTACATCTGCACCGTCACTCTCTGCTCCTGAACCCCCTTTTTACATCTGCACCATCACTCTCTGCTCCTGAACCCCCTTTTCCTACATCCGCACCGTCACTCTCTGCTCCTGAGCACCCTTTTCCTACATCCGCACCGTCGCTCTCTGCTCCTGAACCCCCTTTTCCTACATCCGCACCGTCACTCTCTGCTCCTGAACCCCCTTTTCCTACATCCGCACCGTCACTCTCTGCTCCTGAACCCCCTTTTCCTACATCCGCACCGTCACTCTCTGCTCCTGAGCCCCCTTTTCCTACATCCGCACCGTCACTCTCTGCTCCTGAACCCCCTTTTTCTACATCCGCACGGTCACTCTCTGCTCCTGAGCCCCCTTTTCCTACATCCGCACCGTCACTCTCTGCTCCTGAACCTCCTTTTCCTACATCCGCACCGTCACTCTCTGCTCCTGAGCCCCCTTTTCCTTTATCCGCACCGTCACTCTCTGCTCCTGAACCCCCTTTTCCTACATCCGCACCGTCACTCTCTGCTCCTGAACCCCCTTTTCCTACATCCGCACCGTCACTCTCTGCTCCTGAGCCCCTTTTCCTACATCCGCACCGTCACTCTCTGCTCCTGAACCCCCTTTTTCTACATCCGCACCGTCACTCTCTGCTCCTGAGCCCCCTTTTTCTACATCCGCACCGTCACTCTCTGCTCCTGAGCCACCTTTTCCTACATCCGCATCGTCACTCTCTGCTCCTGAGCCCCCTTTTTCTACATCTGCTCCTGAGCCCCCTTTTTCTACATCTGCTCCTGAACCCCCTTTTCCTACATCCGCACCGTCACTCTCTGCCCCTGAACCCCCTTTTCCTACATCCGCACCATCACTCTCTGCTCCTGAACCCCCTTTTCCTACATCCGCACCGTCACTCTCTGCTCCTGAGCCCCTTTTCCTACATCCGCACCGTCACTCTCTGCTCCTGAGTCCCCTTTTCCTACATCTGCACCGTCACTCTCTGCTCCTGAACCCCCTTTTTACATCTGCACCATCACTCTCTGCTCCTGAACCCCCTTTTCCTACATCCGCACCATCACTCTCTGCTCCTGAACCCCCTTTTCCTACATCCGCACCGTCACTCTCTGCTCCTGAGCCCCCTTTTCCTACATCTGCACCATCACTCTCTGCTCCTGAGCACCCTTTTCCTACATCCGCACCGTCGCTCTCTGCTCCTGAACCCCCTTTTCCTACATCTGCATCATCACTCTCTGCTCCTGAGCCCCTTTTTCCTACATCCGCACCGTCACTCTCTGCTCCTGAACCCCCTTTTCCTACATCCGCACCGTCACTCTCTGCTCCTGAGCCCCCTTTTCCTACATCCGCACCGTCACTCTCTGCTCCTGAACCCCCTTTTTCTACATCCGCACGGTCACTCTCTGCTCCTGAGCCCCCTTTTCCTACATCCGCACCGTCACTCTCTGCTCCTGAACCCCCTTTTCCTACATCCGCACCGTCACTCTCTGCTCCTGAGCCCCCTTTTCCTTTATCCACACCGTCACTCTCTGCTCCTGAACCCCCTTTTCCTACATCCGCACCGTCACTCTCTGCTCCTGAACCCCCTTTTCCTACATCCGCACCGTCACTCTCTGCTCCTGAGCCCCTTTTCCTACATCCGCACCGTCACTCTCTGCTCCTGAACCCCCTTTTTCTACATCCGCACCGTCACTCTCTGCTCCTGAGCCCCCTTTTTCTACATCCGCACCGTCACTCTCTGCTCCTGAGCCCCCTTTTCCTACATCCGCACCGTCACTCTCTGCTCCTGAGCCCCCTTTTTCTACATCTGCTCCTGAGCCCCCTTTTTCTACATCTGCTCATGAACCCCCTTTTCCTACATCCGCACCGTCACTCTCTGCCCCTGAACCCCCTTTTCCTACATCCGCACCATCACTCTCTGCTCCTGAACCCCCTTTTCCTACATCCGCACCGTCACTCTCTGCTCCTGAGCCCCTTTTCCTACATCCGCACCGTCACTCTCTGCTCCTGAGCCCCCTTTTCGTACATCCGCACCGTCACTCTCTGCTCCTGAACCCCCTTTTTCTACATCCGCACGGTCACTCTCTGCTCCTGAGCCCCCTTTTCCTACATCCGCACCGTCACTCTCTGCTCCTGAACCTCCTTTTCCTACATCCGCACGGTCACTCTCTGCTCCTGGGCCCCCTTTTCCTTTATCCGCACCGTCACTCTCTGCTCCTGAACCCCCTTTTCCTACATCCGCACCGTCACTCTCTGCTCCTGAACCCCCTTTTCCTACATCCGCACCGTCACTCTCTGCTCCTGAGCCCCTTTTCCTACATCCGCACCGTCACTCTCTGCTCCTGAACCCCCTTTTTCTACATCCGCACCGTCACTCTCTGCTCCTGAGCCCCCTTTTTCTACATCCGCACCGTCACTCTCTGCTCCTGAGCCCCCTTTTCCTACATCCGCATCGTCACTCTCTGCTCCTGAGCCCCCTTTTGCTACATCTGCTCCTGAGCCCCCTTTTTCTACATCTGCTCCTGAACCCCCTTTTCCTACATCCGCACCGTCACTCTCTGCCCCTGAACCCCCTTTTCCTACATCCGCACCATCACTCTCTGCTCCTGAACCCCCTTTTCCTACATCCGCACCGTCACTCTCTGCTCCTGAGCCCCTTTTCCTACATCCGCACCGTCACTCTCTGCTCCTGAACCCCCTTTTCCTACATCTGCACCATCACTCTCTGCTCCTGAACCCCCTTTTCCTACATCCGCACCGTCACTCTCTGCTCCTGAGCCTCTTTTCCTACATCTGCACCGTCACTCTCTGCTCCTGAGCCCCTTTTTCTACATCTGCAGCGTCACTCTCTGCTCCTGAACCCCCTTTTCCTACATACGCACCGTCACTCTCTGCTCCTGAACCCCCTTTTCCTACATTCACACCGTCACTCTCTGCTCCTAAGCCCCCTTTTCCTACATCCGCACCGTCACTCTCTGCTCCTGAACCCCCTTTTCCTACATCCGCACCGTCACTCTCTGCTCCTGAGCCCCCTTTTCCTACAACCGCAGTGTCACTCTCTGCTCCTGAACCCCCTTTTTCTACATCCGCACCGTCACTCTCTGCTCCTGAACCCCCTTTTCCTACATCCGCACCGTCACTCTCTGCTCCTGAGCCCCCTTTTCCTACATCCGCAGCGTCACTCTCTGCTCCTGAACCCCCTTTTCCTACATCCGCACTGTCACTCTCTGCTCCTGAGCCCCTTTTCCTAAATCTGCACCGTCACTCTCTGCTCCTGAACCCCCTTTTTCTACATCCGCACCGTCACTCTCTGCCCCTGAACCCCCTTTTCCTACATCCGCACCGTCACTCTCTGCTCCTGAACCCCCTTTTCCTACATCCGCACCGTCACTCTCTGCTCCTGAGCCCCTTTTCCTACATCTGCACCGTCACTCTCTGCTCCTGAACCCCCTTTTCCTACATCCGCACCGTCACTATCTGCTCCTGAACCCCTTTTCCTACATCCGCACCGTCACTCTCTGCTCCTGAGCCTCCTTTTTCTACATACGCACCGTCACTCTCTGCTCCTGAACCCCCTTTTCCTACATTCACACCGTCACTCTCTGCTCCTGAGCCCCTTTTCCTACATCCGCACCGTCACTCTCTGCTCCTGAGCCCCCTTTTCCTACATCCGCACCGTCACTCTCTGCTCCTGAACCCCCTTTTTCTACATCCTCGCGGTCACTCTCTGCTCCTGAGCCCCTTTTCCTACATCCGCACCGTCACTCTCTGCTCCTGAGCCTCCTTTTTCTACATACGCACCGTCACTCTCTGCTCCTGAACCCCCTTTTCCTACATTCACACCGTCACTCTCTGCTCCTGAGCCCCCTTTTCCTACATCCGCACCGTCACTCTCTGCTCCTAAGCCCCCTTTTCCTACATCCGCACCGTCACTCTCTGCTCCTAAGCCCCCTTTTCCTACATCCGCACCGTCACTCTCTGCTCCTGAGCCTCCTTTTTCTACATACGCACCGTCACTCTCTGCTCCTGAGCCCCCTTTTCCTACATTCACACCGTCACTCTCTGCTCCTGAACCCCCTTTTTCTACATCCGCACGGTCACTCTCTGCTCCTGAGCCCCCTTTTTCTACATCTGCTCCTGAGCCCCCTTTTCCTACATCCGCACCGTCACTCTCTGCTCCTGAGCCCCTTTTCCTACATCCGCACCGTCCATCTCTGCTCCTGAACCCCCTTTTCCTACATCTGCACCGTCACTCTCTGCTCCTGAACCCCCTTTTCCTACATCCGCACCGTCACTCTCTGCTCCTGAGCCCCTTTTCCTACATCCGCACCGTCAATCTCTGCTCCTGAACCCTTTTCCTACATCCGCACCGTCACTCTCTGCTCTTGAGCCCCCTTTTTCTACATCTGCTCCTGAGCCCCCTTTTCCTACATCCGCACCGTCACTCTCTGCTCCTGAGCCCCTTTTCCTACATCCGCACCGTCATTCTCTGCTCCTGAACCCCCTTTTCCTACATCCGCACCGTCACTCTCTGCTCCTGAACCCCCTTTTCCTACATCCGCACCGTCACTCTCTGCTCCTGAGCCCCCTTTTCCTACATCTGCTCCTGAGCCCCCTTTTCCTACATCCGCACCTTCACTCTCTTCTCCTGCTCCCTTAGCCCACTTAACCCTCAAATCACTGGACATAGGTGCTGCCCGGCGCCTGTCACCCAGTCATCTGGAAGGAGATGATGAGCAATTATCCTGCACGGGTCCACACAGACACAACGTACTACTAACGTTCCGGCACTGACCACCTCCACCCATATAAAGTGACGGTTGGAGTTGTAGTTTGGCCTGTAATACTGGCGCCGCTGTTTCCCTGCAGGTATCGTCCGCGCCTCCAGTGTCTTCCCCATCCTCAGCACCATCTTACTGTTACTGGGAGGACTGTGCGTCGGGGCAGGACGCATCTACAACAGATGGAATAACATCATCCTCAGCGCTGGCATACTCTTCGTGGCGGCCGGTGAGTCAAGTTATTACAGGTGCCCATCATTACTATGGAATGTAAACTGCAGGTTCAGTCTCTTCATCCCCCATGCTTTACACTGCAGATATTTCTTATTAAAATCAGCAACTGTGCCTCATCTACATAGGCAGTCTGAACGCCAGCTCCAGTCTTATAGTTAAGGTCAAACTTCTGCTCTGATTAACACCATGCTTTAAACTGCATCTCTAAGGACTCAGCTCCTTACGACATCAGGTTAAAGCTGTGAACAGTGACTCCAGGCCATCCACCTTCTCTACTGGAGCCTCAGCTACTCTAAACTTCATCTCTGGTCTCATCAGAAGCTTAGGCTGTTGCTATTTCCTCCCCCTTATACTTTATACTGCAGCTCTGCTCCATACAGTGACTTCAGATTATCTACATTGGCTGTTGGGGGCTAAGGTATTCAAAACTCTGCCTCCAGGTTCAGAAGCTAAGACTGTTGCTCTGTCCATCCTTCATGCTTTAAACTGCAGATCTGTTCTATAAAGACAGAGCTGTGATCAGTGATTCCAGCTCATCTGCATTTTCTTTCTGCCCATAGGTCTCAGCAACATCATCGGGATAATCGTGTACATATCCAGCAACGCCGGAGACCCCAGTGATAAGAAGGACGAGGATAAGAAGAACCAGTACAACTATGGCTGGTCCTTCTATTTTGGGGCACTGTCCTTTATTGTGGCGGAGACTATAGGGGTCCTGGCCGTAAATATCTACATAGAACGGAACAAGGAGATAAGGTTCAAGTCCAAGAGAGATTTCATCAAGATCTCCTCCTCCCCTTATGCCAGAATGCCGAGCTACAGATATCGGAGGAGACGCTCCAGGTCAAGCTCCAGGTCAACAGAGGCTTCTCCATCCCGGGAAATCTCTCCAGCTGCCATCAAATATGCCAGTGCCATCCCCATGCGGGAAATTTCCATGTATACCTTGTCCAGGGAACCCCTGAAAATTACCACAGCTGCCAGTTTTAACGAGGATCAAGATGCCAACTTCATGCAAGTACATAACTGTTTCCAAAAAGAGCTGAAGGAAGGTCTTCACATCAGCGTGGTAAACCGAAGGACCACCCCAGTTTGATCAAGGACTAGTGCTGTGGTGGATATAAAACCTGGAGAGGTGAGGATGGGTCAGCCATGGTGGGAGAACCATGAAGAGTCCAGAAGGATTAGATTGGGCAAGACAGTGCTCCGTATTATTGCTGTATATGGCAGACAAAAAAGTGGAACTGCCATGGGGTAACCGATGACCCCAACCTGTTCTGTGACGGACTGTGTAATGTTTTACCCTTCCCTTACAACTATAAGTAAAAGAACTTGGGTTTTCAGGTCAGTTATAGACAGGGAAGGTCCAGGATGAAGAAGAAGGGGTGGAAATTCTATTATGTCCCCCAAAACAAGAGCAGGATCCCCTTAATTATTCTGCCAAGTAAGCCATTTGTAACAAGAAACCCAAAAATACTCACTAAAGCGTCCAGTCAGATGGAGGTGAAGGTGTTCTGAAGGTTTTCTATCATTATTTGATGAGTATCTGGTGAGGCTCAAGAAGAGCAAGAGATTGGAACCAACCACGCACCATATGTGGCCACGCCCCTCAGTGGATTCTGTGGCCATGCTGTTAATTTCTCTAGGATATGACTGTTTATAACAATGTGACTGTTATTTATTGGTGAAACTGTTGCAGAGTTTAATATCTACAAAAAAGGTGAGAATATTTTTTCAATCATTCTTTTTTGACCCAGTCAAAAAATTTAGCAACTCTGCAAAAAAATTGTATTATAAAATCTGTATGGTGTATACAGCTCCTGTGCAGAGCTTTGTGTCTCCATGGTTACAGATTACAAACTAACCCTGTGTAGTCGAATCCTCAAGTCTTACTCTCATTTGCTGCCCTCCGAATGCAGAATATCAAGACTTAGGGGTTTGTTTGTGGTAAAAGTGGCGATACATAGCTTTGCATAGAAGCTGTATACATGCAACAGGACCCCACTCCTTTTTTTATTTTGAATGCAGATCTGTTGCAAAAGTGTTCCTACCTTTAAGCATGATTCCATCCATTAGAATCAATGCTTTTGGCCAGCATGATGAACCACACTACTTTTATGGTGCTTTACATGCAGCCTCCTGGCTCTAGCAGTCACAAATTGCCAAAAAATTACATGACATTTCCCAGATGATAGGACAGTATGAACTTGACCATGAGTCTACACTGTAAGGAGTTGTGGTTGTCTTCTTGGAGGAACTAAACATATCAAGACTTGAATATGTAACTGAGTTCTGAAACCCATCCATGTGAAGTTCTTCTTGTGGACAGAACCTTGTCTTGATGAAAATGCCTTACTATCATCATCTGTATTGTAAAAGTCATTATTTTCTTATCACTTCAACCACCATCGTTAAGGGCTCTTGCGTACACTATGGTAGCCTTGGGTTTTGCCCACATCAGTATTCCTCGACCAATGGACCAAGACTTGTATGAACTTGAAGATAACTCAGTGTTGTCACCTTCCAATATCAGAAGTCCTCAGTAATCATCACCAACCACCCAACGTCTCTTCTCTACTACTGATGGAGCCCAAATTTTAAGATGATGAGTTTGGTCCTCCAAAATCCTAAGCATCATGGAAGGTTCGCTTATAAAACTCAGGAACCCCCCTTACGACACTTTGTAGCCTCGGTTGCCTCCTTAATTTTAGTAGAACTACACTGTGAACTTCCAAAAACTATGTTGCGTTTGAGCTGGAAACCACAACACTGACTGTGAGACCCCAGAAGTATCCACCATGATGTTCTAGAGATACTTAGGACACCACCCATCCTCCAGTCGGGAAGTAGTGAAGAACCATCCCCACCGTCATTGTCTACAGACAGATCACATATTGACCCACTGACCAGAACTGACACCATGGAGGTGATTCAGTCCAACCTTCGAGAAGCTAAGAACAGACCACATTGGCCTGAACCCCAAATTGCTGAGAAACAGATGTAGGAAAAATATTTTGGGACCCTCTTGGCCCTCAGGGTTATGGAATGGAAGGTGATTTTTTTGGGTCTGTAGAACAATAGTTTGGGTCTAGGGTTTGGTGCCACATTTCCCTCCAGTGCTGAGGATCGGGGTGGAGGGCCAGGCGGAGGGTCCATAATGCCTCCAGAGAAGAAGTGCTTCTTATTAATACCCTACAGTAACAAAGGCCCGAAAACCTCCCACCCCACCACACCCCGGACATGAGGCTGCCTGGAGGGGGGCAGCAAGGGGTTAATACAGCAATATGTGTCCACGTCGTGTGATCCTGGAATTTCCTAAAATGTTGTCGTTTTAAAGGAATATTTCCCAAAACTGTGTCCGGTGAATAGTGATTTATGTCATCTACAGAGGAGCACAAACTTACTGACATCTGTAAAGGTCTATATCTAAGCCAACATGTGATGTGTGATACCATTTACTGTGTATCTAATCCTATCCTGTGTGATACTGTCTGCTGAGCTGTGTATCTAATCCTATCCTGTGTGATACTGTCTGCTGAGCTGTGTATCTAATCCTATCCTGTGTGATACTGTCTGCTGAGCTGTGTATCTAATCCTATCCTGTGTGATGCTGTCTGCTGAGCTGTGTATCTAATCCTATCCTGTGTGATACTGTCTGCTGAACTGTGTATCTAATCCTACCCTGTGTGATACTGTCTGCTGAGCTGTGTATCTAATCCTATCCTGTGTGATACTGTCTGCTGAACTGTGTATCTAATCCTATCCTGTGTGATACAGTCTGCTGAGCTGTGTATCTAATCCTATCCTGTGTGATACTGTCTGCTGAGCTGTGTATCTAATCCTATCCTGTGCGATACTGTCTGCTGAGCTGTGTATCTAATCCTGAGCTGTGTATCTAATCCTATCCTGTGTGATACTGTCTGCTGAGATGATCAGATTACACTCCGAGGAGGAGAGCAAGACTGTGGAACCACCCAGGACAGCTGCTGCTGCAGAACCTCATAATACACCCCTCAGCTGCTGCAGAACCTCCTAATACACACCTCAGCTGCTGCAGAACCTCCTAATACACACCTCAGCTGCTGCAGAACCTCCTAATACACCCCTCAGCTGCTGCAGAACCTCCTAATATACAAATCAGCTGCTGCAGAACCTCCTAATACACACCTCAGCTGCTGCAGAACTTCCTAATTCACACCTCAGCTGCTGCAGAACCTCCTAATACACTCCTCAGCTGCTGCAGAACCTCCTAATACACACCTCAGCTGCTGCAGAACTTCCTAATAAACACCTCAGCCGCTGCAGAACCTCCTAATACACAAATCAGCTGCTGCAGAACCTCCTAATACACTCCTCAGCTGCTGCAGAACCTCATAATACACACCTCAGCTGCTGCAGAACCTCCTAATACACACCTCAGCTGCTGCAGAACCTCCTAATACACACCTTATCTGCTGCAGAACCTCCTAATACACACCTCAGCCACTGCAGAACCTCCTAATACACACCTCAGCTACTGCAGAACCTCCTAATACACACCTCAGCTACTGCAGAACCTCCTAATACACACCTCAGCTGCTGCAGAACTTCCTAATACACCCCTCAGCTGCTGCAGAACCTCCTAATACACACCTCAGCTGCTGCAGAACCTCCTAATACACCTCAGCCGCTGCAGAACCTCCTAATAAACAAATCAGCCGCTGCAGAACCTCCTAATACACACCTCAGCTGCTGCAGAACCTCCTAATACACAAATCAGCTGCTGCAGAACCTACTAATACACAGCTCAGCTGCTGCAGAACCTCCTAATACACACCTCAGCTGCTGTAGAACCTCCTAATACACACCTCAGCTGCTGCAGAACCTCCTAATACACCCCTCAGCTGCTGCAGAACCTCCTAATACACACCTTACCTGCTGCAGAACCTCCTAATACACCCCTCATCCGCTGCAGAACCTCGTAATACACACCTCAGCTGCTGCAGAACCTCCTAATACACACCTCAGCTGCTGCAGAACCTCCTAATACACACCTCAGCTACTGCAGAACCTCCTAATACACACATCATCCGCTGCAGAACCTCCCAATACACACCTTATCTGCTGCAGAACCTCCTAATACACACCTCAGCTGCTGCAGAACCTCCTAATACACACTTCTAATAAAGTTTGCTTCTCAGAGAGGACCCATAGCAGGCAGGACATTATATCCTGTAATATAACAGCCTCCCTGATCTCTCCCGTATAATTCTGACCCGGGTCAGGGTGTGTCCAGGAGGCGCAGGGTGGGGGCAGGGCTATGGCTGGACTGGCAGGGGTGTCACTGTGTAACTCCAGCTATGTGGGTGCGGTGACATTTTATACCCGGTAACCCAAGATATCTGCCCACAGCGATCCGATGATTCATAGATCCACATCTACAAGAAGGATGTAGGGGAAGGGGGGGGGGGACATATTATTCCACACATGGTCATACGTGAACGCTCTAGAACGCTCAGTGCAGACGAGCTCTTCATTCTGGGGCCACTATCTCAGTGGAACCAAAAACTTGGCTTCTTCAAGCTTCTAGGACTTCAGACAACAAGGATTCCTGAACCAGCAGCTCAGAAACAAGACAAGAAGGACACAGCTGGTCACATAACAGCTGCAGGGTCTGGAGAAAGACTAAGCCCCACCCCAAAGAAAACAGCTGTCACACCAGTGTCCATTACTTACCTCACATCCCCATGACAAAATATAGTACCCCACCTCTGATCATACACCTCCATGACCCAACACAGGAGTCCACCACTCTTCATACACCTCCATGACCTAATATAGGAGCCCACCACTCTTCATACACCTCTATGACCCAACACAGGAGCCCACCACTGATCATACACCTCCATGACCCAACATAGGAGCCCACCACTCTTCATACACCTCCCTGACCTAATATAGGAGCCCACCACTCTTCATACACCTCTATGACCCAACACAGGAGCCCACCACTGATAATACACCTCCATGACCCAAAAAAGGAGCCCACCACTCATCATACACCACCATGATCCAACACAGGAGCCCACCACTCTTCATACACCTCCATGACCCATCACAGAAGTCCAACACTCATCATACACCTCCATGACCCAACACAGGAGCACACCACTCTTCATACACCTCCATGACCCAACACAGGAGCCCACCACTCATCATACACCTCCATGACCCAACACAGGAGCCCACCACTCTTCATACACCTCCATGACCCAACACAGGAGCACACCACTCATCATACACCGCCATGACCCAACATAGGAGCACAACACTGATCAAAGACCTCCAGGAGCCCGCCAGTCATCATATATCTCCATGACTGAATATAGGAGCCCACCACTCATCATACACCTCCATGACCCAACATAGGAGCTGACCACTCATCATACACCTCCATGACCCAACACAGGAGCCGACCACTCTTCATACACCCCCATGATCCAATACAGGAGCCCACCACTCATCATACACCTCCATGACCCAACATAGGAGCTGACTACTCATCATACACCTCCATGACCCAACATAGGAGCACACCACTGATCATAGACCTACATGACCCAACACAGGAGCCCACCACTCATCATACACCTCCATGACCCAACACCGGAGCCCACCAGTCATCATACATCTCCATGACCCAATATAGGAGCCCACCACTCATCATACACCTCAATGACCCAATATAAGAGCCCACCATTCATTATACACCTCCATGACCCAATATACAATCCCACCACTCATCACGCATCCCAATATAAGAGCCCACCACTCATCATATGCCTCAAAACCAATACAGGAGCCCATCACTCATCATACACCTCATGAACCAATATAGGAGCCCACCACTCATCATACACCCCAAAACCCAACATAGGAGCCCACCACTCATCATACACCCCAATACCCATTATAAGGGCACAAGGCTCTTTATATACCTCAATGACCCAATAATAAAATATATGAGCCCAGCACTCATCATGATCTAAAATAACCCAATAGATCACCCAGAGACTATTATAACCGAACACATCACCCATCATCCATAGACTCCTATATCCCAATCCATCACCCATACACTCCTATATCACAACCCATCACCCATACACTCCTATAACCCAATACATCACCCATACACTCCTATATCCCAATTCATCATCCATAGACTCATATCCCAATCCATCACCCATAGACTCCTATATCCCAATCCATCATCCATAAACTCCCATCATCCAATACATCATCCATACACTCCTATAGCCCAATACATCACCCATACACTCCTATATCCATATCTATATCCCATAGACTCCTCTATCCCAATCCATCACCCATATCCTCCTATATCCATATCTATCATCTATAGACTCCTATATCCCAATCCATAATCCATAGACTCCTCTATCTCAATTCATCATCCTTAAAATCCTATATCCCAATCCATCATCCATAGGCTACGATATCCCAATCCATCACCCATAGACTCCTATATCCATCATCTATAGACTCCTATATCCCAATCCATAATCCATAGACTCCTCTATCCCAATCCATCTCCCATACACTCCTATATCTCAATCCATCATCCATAGACTCCTCTATCCCAATTCATCACCATACACTCCTATATCCATATCCATCACCCATAGACTTCTATATCCATATACATCATCTATAGACTCCTATATCCAAATCCATCATCCATAGACTCCTATATCCCAATGCATCATCCATAGACTCTTATTTCCCAATCCATAATCCATAGAATCCCCTATCCTAATTCATCACCCATACACTCCTATATCATATCTATCACCCATAGACTCTGATATCCCAATCCATCACCCATAAACTCCTATATCCATATCTATCATCTATAGACTCCTATATCCCAATCCATAGACTCTTCTATCCCAATTCGTCATCCATAAAATCCTATATCCCAATCCATCATCCATAGGCTACGATATCCCAATCCATCACCCATAGACTCCTATATCCATATCCATCATCTATAGACTCCTATATCCCAATCCATAGACTCCTCTATCCCAATCCAACAACCGTACACTCCTATATCTCAATCCATCATCCATAGACTCCTCTATCCCAATTCATCACCCATACACTCCTATATCCATATCCATCACCCATACACTCCTATATCCCAACCCATCATACATACATTCCTATATCCCAATCCATCATCCATAGACTCCTCTATCCCAATCCATCATCCATACACTCCTATATCCCAATCCATCATCCATAGACTCCTCTATCCTAATCCATCATCCATGCACTCCTATATCCTAATCCATCATCCATAGACTCCTCTATCCCAATTCATCACCCATACACTCCTATATCCATATCCATCACCCATACACTCCTATATCCCAACCCATCATCCATACATTCCTATATCCCAATCAATCATCCATAGACTCCCAATCCATCATCCATAGACTTCTATATCCCAATCCATCATCCATACACTCCTATATCCTAATCCATCATCCATAGACTCCTCTATCCCAATCCATCATCCATAGACTCCTCTATCCCAATCCATCATCCATACACTCCTATATCCTAATCCATCATCCATAGACTCCTATATCCCAATCCATCATCCATAGACTCCTATATCCCAATCCATCATCCATAGACTCCTCTATCCCAATCCATCATCCATAGACTCCTCTATCCCAATCCATCATCCATAGACTCCTCTATCCCAATCCATCATCCATAGACTCCTCTATCCCAATCCATCATCCATAGACTCCTCTATCCCAATCCATCATCCATAGACTCCTATATCCTAATCCATCATCCATAGACTCCTCTATCCCAATCCATCATCCATAGACTCCTCTATCCCAATCCATCATCCATACACTCCTATATCCTAATCCATCTCCCATAGACTCCTATATCTCAATCCATCACCCATAGACTCCTATATCCCAAAACCCATAGGCTTCAATATGATGCCCAGCTCCAAGTTAATTATTTTCTTAAAATCACCCAAAAGGGACATGAATTCCCTCATCGCTGGTCTCAGACTTCGCTTGCAGCGGATGATGGGATTCCTGCTGACGTTCTGCATGTGGCAATTTTTGGGCCATTAAGAATGGACCAAAAATAATGTACAAATGTTACAACTTTTTTCCCCCTTTTTGTTTTCCTCTTCTTTTAAAAAAAAAAAAAATCAAAACTCAAACAATCCTCGGCGGCGGTGGGGGCGGCGGTGCGGCGGTTGGGTGGTGGGGACGGCGGTGGGGCGGTTGGGTGGTGGGGACGAAGGTGGGGGCCGTAGGGGCGGCGGTGCGGTGGTGGGGACGATAATGTAATTGTTTACAGCAGCAACTTAACAAAACCAAAGGCTCCTGCATTAATAGCACCTCCCAGCATCCTCTGCTGCACTGACAGATCCCAACAGCTGCGGGGCCCGGCCCAGCCCCTTCTCCAATCTCAGCGGCAGCCTCAGAGATAGCAGAGCTGAGAAGGCGACAGGACAAACTCAGAAGACCCCGCACAAGACCCCTGGCTACCACCATGATGGAACTGAAAGCCCTGAAGATCAGGATCACCTTCTCCATCATCCTGATTGGGGTGTCCCTGATGTTGGTCGCCGTGATGAGCGACCACTGGGCCGTCATGAGCCCCAAAGTGGACAATTATGATGAGCCGTGCGAGGTGGCGCACTTCGGCTTGTGGCGGTTATGTACTAAGAAGATATTCGTGGAAGGGAACGACGTGATCAGCAAACCGTGCGGCCCCCTCAGCCTGCCCGGAGGTAAGTGATGGTACCAGGGTGATGAGGGGTGGACACACAGTCATAGATTTCTGGCACCGGATGCTCGCGTCACCAACACGTTCCTCAGGAAATCTAAAAGTGGCGCAATTCAGGCCACGTGGGCATCTGAGGATAAGAGTGGCAACATTTAAACCGGTCTCCATGGCAACACTTGATACATTGTCTCACTGTGTAGTCTGATCTACAATCTGATTGGTCGCCACGAATAACTGCTCTGACTTCATGTTCTTCATGGCCAAGAGGAGGTTCTAACCTGTAGAGAGATGATGGGAGTGATAGTCACTGATGTGTATTCACTCACTAGGAGGGGGCACCGTAAAATCCACCGTGCGCGATTGTCCCTGCGGAGATAAGTGGCGCCAACATTCTCTGCATATCACTCAGGGTTTCATGTAATTAAAGTCTCCATGTTGTTGACTGACGGTTTCAGCTACTCACCATTTTCAGGATCTCTGCTTGCTGTCATTGCACAGGAATTAATCACGGCAGGGGGTTTGTTACAATTGTATCCAATTTCAGTGATTCACGGCTGCCCTAAATCGCTCTCCTATCCTGATCATTTGCTACAATGTACCAGCGCAGGTGATATGTATCCAGCTGGAGTCCACAGAGGAGACTCAATCAGCTTAGACAGTAGGATTGGGTTAAGATAGAGTTCTCTGCTTCTGCATATAAAAAAGAATGTGTCCAGTAACCGACAGCAAGCAGAGATATTGAAAATGGCGAGCAGTAGAAACATTACAATAATGAAGTTTTAATGAAAGCCCTTTAAGGAGATGATGGGGTGATAACTTCCTGGGACTATTTCACATGATGATTAACGGGCATTATTGCGTCATGTGACTTCGCGGGCAGGAATTGCGCAACTTCTCAATAACAGTAAAGATACCAAAAACAATTTGGGAACATCTCCGAGAATGTGATCCCGGAGCAGCTGCTGAGGCGACTCATTCCTCATGACCAGCAGCCAAAAACATGCCCGAAATGCCAATCACATCCCCGAGAGCCAGGACTGCAGGTGCCCGGGGACCCCGGGGAAGGTGAGCATACCCCCAGCTGTACGGGCGACTGACAAACTACAAGCTACAGACAGGACGCAACAAGCGAAACCACAGGGGAAGGGTAAAAGAGGGCACAGTACCACTACTGTATATATGGACTCTGCACAGTACCACTTCTGTATATACAGTGGGGGAAATAATTATTTGACCCCTCACTGATTTTGTAAGTTTGTCCAATGACAAAGAAATGAAAAGTCTCAGAACAGTATCATTTCAATGGTAGGTTTATTGTAACAGTGGCAGATAGCACATCGAAAGGAAAATCGAAAAAATAACTTTAAATAAAAGATAGCAACTGATTTGCATTTCATTGAGTGAAATAAGTATTTGAACCCTCTAACAAAAAAAGACTTAATACTTGGTGGAAAAACCCTTGTTTGCAAGCACAGAGGTCAAACGTTTCTTGTAATTGATGACCAAGTTTGCGCACATTTTAGGAGGAATGTTGGTCCACTCCTCTTTGCAGATCATCTCTAAATCCCTAAGGTTTCGAGGCTGTCTCTGTGCAACTCTGAGCTTGAGCTCCCTCAATAGGTTTTCGATTGGATTAAGGTCCGGAGACTGACTAGGCCACTCCATGACCTTAATGTGCTTCTTCTTGAGCCACTCCTTTGTTGCCTTTGCTGTATGTTTTGGGTCATTGTCGTGCTGGAACACCCATCCACGACCCATTTTCAGTTTCCTGGCAGAGGGAAGGAGGTTGTCGCTCAGGATTTCACGATACATGGCTCCGTCCATTTTCCCGTTTATGCGAATAAGTTGTCCTGTGCCCTTAGCAGAAAAACACCCCCAAAGCAAAATGTTTCCACCCCCATGCTTGACGGTGGGGACGGTGTTTTGGGGGTCATAGGCAGCATTTTTCTTCCTCCAAACACAGCGAGTTGAGTTAATGCCAAAGAGCTCTATTTTGGTCTCATCAGACCACAGCACCTTCTCCCAGTCACTCTCTGAATCATTCAGGTGTCCATTGGCAAACTTCAGACGGGCCTGCACATGTGCCTTCCTGAGCAGGGGGACCTTGCGAGCCCTGCAGGATTTTAATCCATTGCGGTGTAATGTGTTTCCAATGGTTTTCTTGGTGACTGTGGTCCCTGCTAATTTGAGGTCATTAACTAACTCCTCCCGTGTAGTTCTAGGATGCTTTTTCACCTTTCTCAGAACCATTGACACCCCACGAGGTGAGATCTTGCGTGGAGCCCCAGAGCGAGGTCGATTGATGGTCATTTTGTGCTCCTTCCATTTTCGAACAATCGCACCAACAGTTGTCACCTTCTCTCCCAGCTTCTTGCTAATGGTTTTGTAGCCCATTCCAGCCTTGTGCAGGTCTACAATTTTGTCTCTGACATCCTTGGACAGCTCTTTGGTCTTTCCCATGTTGGAGAGTTTGGAGTCTGCTTGATTGATTGATTCTGTGGACAGGTGTCTTTTATACAGGTGACTAGTTAAGACAGGTGTCCTTAATGAGGGTGACTAATTGAGTAGAAGTGTCTAACCACTCTGTGGGAGCCAGAACTCTTAATGGTTGGTAGGGGTTCAAATACTTATTTCACTCAATGAAATGCAAATCAGTTGCTATCTTTTATTTAAAGTTATTTTTTCGATTTTCCTTTTGATGTGCTATCTGCCACTGTTACAATAAACCTACCATTGAAATGATACTGTTCTGAGACTTTTCATTTCTTTGTCATTGGACAAACTTACAAAATCAGCGAGGGGTCAAATAATTATTTCCCCCACTGTATGGACTCTGCACAGTACCACTTCTGTATATATGGACTCTGCACAGTACCACTTCTGTATATATGGACTCTTTTAATTTGTAAATAAATAACAAAAGGCCATAACAATATCTATACACAGAAACAAAACACATGACTAAACCCACCCCGACCAGTCCACCACCCCACTAGAACCTACAATACTATTCACACTTAAAACACTTTCGTAACCCCATACTATACATATTTACATATTTGCATCTTACACGTATACATAAAATCCATAAAATAAAATATATACACAATATACACAAACTGTATACAAACTATATACACAAACTATATACAAGTTGGAAGGCTGAAAAGTCAGCCTGAATTTGTGGGAGGGGCGTCTGACCTTCATAAGCGCCGGCCCCCAGCTCCTCAGGGCGCTTCTGGTCACATCTTGGATAAGAAGTCGCCCGCTGGTACCACAAGCCTCCTTGTACGTCGCAGGTTTCTCCCCTAGGAAGGTAGCGGATGCAGGCACTTGTTTCCTTCACTGGGCTCCCCGAGCAGCGGCGCAGGCTCCAGCTTCCGGTCACGAAATCGGCGTGCGTTCCAGCGTGGAGCGCACGCCGGAGATCATTTTAGGCCCGGCGCTCTCTCCACGGTCAGGCGGCTTCAGGACAGGTAAGCACTGTCCCCGCAAGCTATCCCCCCTCACAGGAGCCCTCCAGTCCGGGCCCCATGTATCCAGGCTTCCGGTCTCGGGTTCGGCGTGTGCGTTCCAGCGTGGAACGCACGCCGATATCTGCTCTCAGACCCGGTCCCCCCTACCCACTTACGGCTCCTCCCTCAGTTCACCCCCAACCATCACGCACCAACTACCACGGTACCCACCACTCATGTCACAGCTACCATTACCCCCAGTCATACTCACATCTCTCCCTGCTCCTGGGGGTAGGCTGGCGTGCGTTCCAGCGTGGAACGCACGTCAGATAACCCACTACCTCACATCTGGTGTAGGTAGGGGGTCCAGCCCCTGAGCAGGAACTATTTATGCACGGTAAATGGCCCATACATAATTCGCGGGTGTTGTGGAAACTAGTGGTACTGCCAGGCAACCAGACAGTTATGGAGTGCACACTCGGCCGGGCCATGCATTGTTATGTATATGATAAAAAAATAAAAATTAAAATGTTCTCTGTCTCCGCTCGTAGGGGTGTTAGGTGGGGGGACTCCCATGTTCCTCATTAGGCACGCGGGAGCACACTATTTACGGTTCTGAGGTGAAGACAGTCGGGGGTCTACTCAGACGTAGATTAAGACCTTACCTCGCCCCAGGCGCAGTCACCTTTCACTGATTAAGGACGCAATTATCTGTACGACCCGTAATGGCGGCACGGCCATGTGATATATGTATGTGCTTTTACATTGTATGCTGTTTCCTGTTTTCCGCTGGTTCGCCCAGGCCCACACCTATCTCTGTCTCCTGGATCGCCCAGGCCCACACCTATCTCTGTCTCCTGGATCGCCCGGGCTCATACCTGCCTCTGTCTCCTGGATCGCCCAGGCTCATACCTGCCTGTGTCTCCTGGATCGCCCAGGCTCACACCTATCTCTGTCTCCTGGATCCCCCGGGCTCATACCTGCCTCTGTCTCCTGGATCTCCCAGGCTCACACCTATCTCTGTCTCCTGGATCGCCCAGGCTCACACCTATCTCTGTCTCCTGGATCGCCCGGGCTCATACCTGCCTCTGTCTCCTGGATCGCCCAGGCTCATACCTGCCTGTGTCTCCTGGATCGCCCAGGCTTACACCTGCCTGTGTCTCCTGGTTCGCCCAGGCTCACACCTATCTCTGTCTCCTGGATCTCCCAGGCTCACACCTATCTCTGTCTCCTGGATCGCCCAGGCTCACACCTGCCTCTGTCTCCTGGATCGCCCAGGCTCACACCTATCTCTGTCTCCTGGATCGCCCAGGCTCACACCTATCTCTGTCTCCTGGTTCGCCCAGGCCCACACCTGCCTCTGTCTCCTGGATCGCCCAGGCTCACACCTATCTCTGTCTCCTGGATCGCCCAGGCCCACACCTATCTCTGTCTCCTGGATCGCCCAGGCTCATACCTGCCTCTGTCTCCTGGATCGCCCAGGCTCATACCTGCCTCTGTCTCCTGGATCGCCCAGGCTCATACCTGCCTCTGTCTCCTGGATCGCCCAGGCTCATACCTGCCTCTGTCTCCTGGATCGCCCAGGCTCACACCTATCTCTGTCTCCTGGATCACCCAGGCTCACACCTGCCTCTGTCTCCTGGATCGCCCAGGCCCACACCTATCTCTTGCTCCTGGATCGCCCAGGCCCACACCTCTCTGTCTCCTGGATCGCCCAGGCCCACACCTATCTCTGTCTCCTGGATCGCCCAGGCCCACACCTATCTCTGTCTCCTGGATCGCCCAGGCTCATACCTATCTCTGTCTCCTGGATCGCCCAGGCTCATACCTGCCTCTGTCTCCTGGATCGCCCAGGCTCACACCTACCTCTGTCTCCTGGATCGCCCAGGCTCACACCTGCCTCTGTCTCCTGGATCGCCCAGGCTCACACCTATCTCTGTCTCCTGGATCGCCCAGGCTCACACCTATCTCTGTCTCCTGGATAGCCCGGGCTCATACCTGCCTCTGTCTCCTGGATCGCCCAGGCTCATACCTGCCTGTGTCTCCTGGATCGCCCAGGCTCACACCTGCCTGTGTCTCCTGGTTCGCCCAGGCTCACACCTATCTCTGTCTCCTGGATCTCCCAGGCTCACACCTATCTCTGTCTCCTGGATCGCCCAGGCTCACACCTATCTCTGTCTCCTGGATCACCCAGGCTCACACCTGCCTCTGTCTCCTGGATCGCCCAGGCTCACACCTATCTCTGTCTCCTGGATCGCCCAGGCCCACACCTATCTCTGTCTCCTGGATCGCCCAGGCTCATACCTGCCTCTGTCTCCTGGATCGCCCAGGCTCATACCTGCCTCTGTCTCCTGGATCGCCCAGGCTCATACCTGCCTCTGTCTCCTGGTTCGCCCAGGCTCATACCTGCCTCTGTCTCCTGGATCGCCCAGGCTCACACCTATCTCTGTCTCCTGGATCGCCCAGGCTCATACCTGCCTCTGTCTCCTGGTTCGCCCAGGCTCATACCTGCCTCTGTCTCCTGGATCGCCCAGGCCCACACCTATCTCTGTCTCCTGGATCGCCCAGGCTCATACCTGCCTCTGTCTCCTGGTTCGCCCAGGCTCATACCTGCCTCTGTCTCCTGGATCGCCCAGGCTCATACCTGCCTCTGTCTCCTGGATCGCCCAGGCTCATACCTGCCTCTGTCTCCTGGATCGCCCAGGCTCACACCTATCTCTGTCTCCTGGATCACCCAGGCTCACACCTGCCTCTGTCTCCTGGATCGCCCAGGCCCACACCTATCTTATGCTCCTGGATCGCCCAGGCCCACACCTCTCTGTCTCCTGGATCGCCCAGGCCCACACCTATCTCTGTCTCCTGGATCGCCCAGGACCACACCTATCTCTGTCTCCTGGATCGCCCAGGCTCATACCTATCTCTGTCTCCTGGATCGCCCAGGCTCATACCTGCCTCTGTCTCCTGGATCGCCCAGGCTCACACCTACCTCTGCCTCCTGGATCGCCCAGGCTCGCACCTACCTCTGCCTCCTGGATCGCCCAGGCTCGCACCTACCTCTGTCTCCTGGATCGCCCAGGCCTGTCATCCTCCCCAGCTAGTCCCCCTTTCGACTCTTATGGATTTGTCTCCCAGGAACGTTTTCTTGCCTGTCTCATTTATCCGACATCGGGCCGAGGTCAGGTGACCCAAGACATCGGCACAGGTATCATCCGTCAACCTCAGGTTAAGCATGTCGCATGCTTCAGATACGGAGGACACCATGTCACTCCCTGGAACGTCCGTCTCGGGCCAGTCTGACACTGTGTCCATGAGAAGCTGGACGATTCCCAGACTCACCGCAGAACTTAATAGGAGAGGCATCCCTCACCCGGCCTCTGCTCGCTGAGCAGAACTATATAAACTGTTGATGACCACCCCGGGCCCGTCAGGTATCCAGCCAGGGACCACGTCCATTCAGCAGTCGCTGTCACATTTACAAGCCACTATTGACTCCTTGGTCTGTGCAGTGGCAGATGCTCAGTCCAGGGTGTCGGTTCTGGAATCTCGGGCCCCGCCCCCCCCCCCCCCCCCCCCCTCCTGGCGTCACACCCTCCGGCAGGGTCCGGCGTTCCTCAGGGGGCCTCCCGAGGTATTACCATTTTCACTCCCCAGGTGGCCCCGGGCCATTCCATCCTGGACGGCATCAAAGACATCCTGGCTGGGAAGGATGTGAACTTGGCTTCCATCCTTATCGCCTCACGAGATCTCCCTGAGAACAGGGTCAGTAACTGTGGTGACGTCTCCCTCGTTCTGAAGGCCAAGGACGCAAGGCTTAACAGGAAGCTCACCATCCCGGAATTTGTGTTGGCATTCAGCCTGTTTAGGGACATTGTGTGCTCAGCCCAGCCTAGAAGGAGAGAGGAACTAGACTCGTACCTCTACCTTGTCACCGACCTGGGGCACAAGTATGGTGGCTCGTCATTTTATGATTACCACCGCTCCTTCTCGGCTGAGGCTGCTGCTGCCCTGGTTCATTTCCAGTTTGTCACCAACTGGGCCAACAGTGATATGGAGCTTTTTGCCGCCACTTTGCGGGTAGTAGGGCCCCGTCGTGTTCAGTGGGCCAGTCCATTTTCCACTCCTCGGACTGGTGCCCTAGCTCTGTCAATCCCATCCAGGATAGGTCCTTGCGGTCTTCCATCCCCTGGTGCCGGATTAGAGTCCCTCCTTTCTCACGCCAGGAACCTGGTACAACATTCCCTCTCCTCCAACACCGCCAGGAATTTCCGAGCTGGTTTTAAGGTTTATGAAGTTTTTTCCAGGTCTCACCCGCTGGGTTGCTTGGACGATATCTCCTACACCCTGGCGTTCATAGCCCACTGTCATCGCGACCTCAGGCTGTCGTACAACACAATTCGTCTGTACTTAGCTGGGATCCAGCCCTGCTCCAGGCTTCGTAGTCCAAACGGAGGTTCCATTTTTTCAGTTCAAGCGATTAAGGCGGCTCTTGTGGGAATCCAGAAGAGCGGGGATGCCCCTACTGCCCGAAGACAGCCTGTCTCCGGCAAGATGTTCAGGAGATTTTCGTCCGCACTGGATGGACATCCTTTTGGGCACTCTCCTAGCTTGGTCATTAAGGCGGCTAGGTACCTCGGGTTTTAGGGGTTCCTTAGGCAAGGCGAGTTCACCAGCACCTCCTCCAAACTTTAGGGCTTGCAGGTGCGGCAATTGTCCTGGGTCCATGACCATTTGTCCTCCGGCTACCATCCACTAAGTCCAATTAACATGGGCCTCCCACTGAGGTCGGATTTTTCCAAACTTCCAACGATTGGTGTCCGGTCATGGTCCTCAGACAATCGCTAGCACTGCTGCAAAATACCCCCCTAGAGGGCCCGCCGTTGCCTTTCCATGGGAATTTCCTGTCTTCAGTCCAGTTCATATCCCACATCAGGACGCTGGCTGCAGGTCTCGGCTACAACCCGCTGGTCATCACTGGGCATTCGTTCCAGATTGGGGCTGCGTCCGCAGCTTCAAAAAATGGGGTCCCGGCACACGTGATCAAAAGCATGGGTCGCTGGCGTTCGTCTTGTTTCACAAGGTACATTCCAAATCCGAATGTCGAGATTTCCCAGGCTTTCTGTAAACTCGTGCTCTGAGAGAAATTAAACGTTTTGACACTGCTCAGCTCTCCTCGTTCCTTTTTTGCCCACTGCTAGGCTTACCCTCGCTCCTGGCTCCCGGCACAACACAGCCAGCTTAGGTCAGGGGTAAGCGCTTCTCCTCGTCTGTTGCCTTTAAGCCTCTCCCATAAATGATATACAACTTATAGAACTAAATCTAACTAACCCACCACCAGTCCACAGCAAATATGCAAACTGATAACCCCCAAAGTTCAAAGGGGATAAACCCAGAGCTTTGAGAAGTCCTAGTCTTTCCCCTGTCGGACTGGGGTCAGTCAGTTTGCAACAAACAAAAACACCCTTTTTATTTTATTTTTTATATAATTTTGATATATATATATATATATATATATATATATATATATATGTATATAATTTATAATAGAATAAGCCTTTTGTATACCTCTATATTAAAGAGACAATGAAGTAAGAAGTGGTCCATGGTTTCCAGCAGGTTACCACACTCCTCCCGCGGACAACCCCTTTCCTCTGAGTTTCTACACTTCACATTGTCTCTTACATATACACTGCGTGCAGAATTATTAGGCAAATGAGTATTTTGACCACATCATCCTCTTTATGCATGTTGTCTTACTCCAAGCTGTATAGGCTCGAAAGCCTACTACCAATTAAGCATATTAGGTGATGTGCATCTCTGTAATGAGAAGGGGTGTGGTCTAATGACATCAACACCCTATATCAGGTGTGCAGAATTATTAGGCAACTTCCTTTCCTTTGGCAAAATGGGTCAAAAGAAGGACTTGACAGGCTCAGAAAAGTCAAAAATAGTGAGATATCTTGCAGAGGGATGCAGCACTCTTAAAATTGCAAAGCTTCTGAAGCGTGATCATCGAACAATCAAGAGTTTCATTCAAAATAGTCAACAGGGTCGCAAGAAGCGTGTGGAAAAACCAAGGCGCAAAATAACTGCCCATGAACTGAGAAAAGTCAAGCGTGCAGCTGCCAAGATGCCACTTGCCACCAGTTTGGCCATATTTCAGAGCTACAACATGACTGGAGTGCCCAAAAGCACAAGGTGTGCAATACTCAGAGATATGGCCAAGGTAAGAAAGGCTGAAAGACGACCACCACTGAACAAGACACACAAGCTGAAACGTCAAGACTGGGCCAAGAAATATCTCAAGACTGATTTTTCTAAGGTTTTATGGACTGATGAAATGAGAGTGAGTCTTGATGGGCCAGATGGATGGGCCCGTGGCTGGATTGGTAAAGGGCAGAGAGCTCCAGTCCGACTCAGACGCCAGCAAGGTGGAGGTGGAGTACTGGTTTGGGCTAATATCATCAAAGATGAGCTTGTGGGGCCTTTTCGGGTTGAGGATGGAGTCAAGCTCAACTCCCAGTCCTACTGACAGTTTCTGGAAGACACCTTCTTCAAGCAGTGGTACAGGAAGAAGTCTGCATCCTTCAAGAAAAACATAATTTTCATGCAGGACAATGCTCCATCACACGCGTCCAAGTACTCCACAGCGTGGCTGGCAAGAAAGGGTATAAAAGAAGAAAATCTAATGACATGGCCTCCTTGTTCACCTCATCTGAACCCCATTGAGAACCTGTGGTCCATCATCAAATGTGAGATTTACAAGGAGGGAAAACAGTACACCTCTCTGAACAGTGTCTGGGAGGCTGTGGTTGCTGCTGCACGCAATGTTGATGGTGAACAGATCAAAACACTGACAGAATCCATGGATGGCAGGCTTTTGAGTGTCCTTGCAAAGAAAGGTGGCTATATTGGTCACTGATTTGTTTTTGTTTTGTTTTTGAATGTCAGAAATGTATATTTGTGAATGTTGAGATGTTATATTGGTTTCACTGGTAAAAATAAATAATTGAAATGGGTATATATTTGTTTTTTGTTAAGTTGCCTAATAATTATACACAGTAATAGTCACCTGCACACACAGATATCCCCCTAAAATAGCTAAAACTAAAAACAAACTAAAAACTACTTCCAAAAATATTCAGCTTTGATATTAATGAGTTTTTTGGGTTCATTGAGAACATGGTTGTTGTTCAATAATAAAATTAATCCTCAAAAATACAACTTGCCTAATAATTCTGCACTCCCTGTAGCTTACCGTGGAAGCAGCGCCAAGTCACATCCCAAACTTTCTTAGCGATCCTTTCTGAATTCAACAAAGACAGCCCACCCTCCAGATCCTGACTTGGACAGTCCCTCAAGGCCAGTGGGGCCTGAAAAAGGTAAGATAGAACCTTCCTGTCAAGAAAGAACCTTGACGTGGTCTCCACCTCTCCCTTCCCCAGACCCCACCGTCTCAGGAGTATCAGAACCGGGGCAACATAAGCCGGAAGATATCCGTGTGACGCATGTAGGTCTTTCACTCGCCCTCCTGTCTCCCATTCCTGGAAGAAAGGCCGAAACCATTCCCTACAGGAAATTACCCACAAAGGAGCCCTCTCTTTCCAGAGGTTTGCAATATTAATTTTCAAAAAGGTATTTGTTAAGAATACCACCGGGTTGACCATATCCAACCCGCCTAGTCTCCTTGTGCGGTAAGTAACCTCTCTCCTGATTAGGTTCAGCCTGTTTCTCCACAACATCTGGAAAAAGAGGCTGTAGACCGTACCCCAGAGAGACCCTGGCAAAACACAAACACTGCTTAGATACAAAAGCACGGGAATCAGGTAGGCTTTGCACAGGTGAACCCTTTCCCTGAGGGATAAAGACCATCCCTTCCAACGGTCCACCTTTTGGGCGACATATTTTAGTCTACTCTCCCAATTTTGCTGATGATAATCTCCATCCTGGCCAAAATTGATGCCTAAGATCTTTACAGACTTCTGGGGTTCTGGAAGACTGCCCTGGAGATCGAAGACAGGATCCCCTTCCCCCAGCCAGAGTGTCTCACATTTGTCCCGGTTGATCTGAGACCCAGAAACCTCTGAATAGCGGTCCACCTCCGACATCACCCAGCTCACCTCCTCTTCCGAAGAGGCAAGAATGGAGACATCATCGGCGTACGCCACCACCTTCAGAGATGGCCCCCGCACAGCCAGTTCCATCCCCACCCCCGCCAGCGGTCCACGATCTACCCTTCTAATGAAGGGATCAATCGCAAACACATACAGCAAAGGGCTTAAAGGACATCCCTGGTGGACACCAGAAGCCACCTCAAAAGGTCGACTCGACCAACCGTTAATCAACGGGAACCTCTCCGCCCCTTTGTACAAAGTTTTTAACCAGTCTACAAACCTCCCGGGTAGACCATACCACAAGAGAACGGACCACTCATGGTTCACCCGGTCAAAAGCCTTTGCCTGGTCCAAAGATAACAGAAACCCTTTCCAAAGGCCAGCGCTGCCCCGCTCCACGGCTTCTCGGACACTGAGAACGGTGCTAAAAGCGCTCCGACTGGGAAAAGAGCAGTGCTGAGCCTCAGAAAGAAGTCTCGTTGCAAACTTCACCAATCTGCAGAAAAGTATTTTTGCCAGAATCTTCCTGTCCACATTGAGAAGCGATATGGGTCTCCAGTTCTCAATGCGGGATGGATCTTTACCCTTTGACAGAATAATCAGGGCTGACTTACCCATTGTCTTTGGCAGAGTGCCCGAGGAAAGACACTCGTTAAACACCTCGGTCAAGAGAGGAACTAATTGTTCCTTGAAAGCCTTGTACCACTCGGATGTTAAGCCATCCGGACCTGGCGATTTCTTGGGCCTAAGCCCATCAATGGCCAGTCCCACTTCCTCTTGCCTGATAGGTTCTGCCAAAACATCAAGAGAGGGGTCTATTCCTGCCCTGGGAATAGCTACAGCCAAGAAAGCTGAAAAACTGTCCCGATTTAGTTCTTTCCTACCCAAGAGGTGAGAGTAGAAAACCTGACGACCTACAGGATCCCTGATTTAGACCTATTCAGGGAACCCGTACTGGCGACCAGGCCTACCACGAATTTACTTTTTACTGCCATCTTACAGTTTCCAAAGGGGTCGGGTGAGCGTTACTTCCCGAAATTCCTTTCAGCAACCAAAGAGGCATATCTATCGTACTGACACCTCTTGAGCAAGGATTTCACATGAGAGATATCCTCACGGCTACCCCAGTCTTTCAAGTTTCTTCCTCAGTTCCTGGTACAGACAGTATCTGTCCCAGCTCCTGAGGTTAGAAAGCTTACGGAAAAACCTCGCCGTCCTTTTTTTGAATATCTCCCACCACTCCGACTTACTGTTGCAGAGGTCCACCAAGGGTTCCTGGCTCTGAAGGAAATCCTCAAAGGACTGTCTTATTGTCACTTCTTCCAGGAGAGATGAATTCAGCTTCCACATTCCTCTGCCCATACAGGGAGTCTCTGCAACATTCAAAGAGAAAATAATCAAACAGTGGTCGGAGAATTCCACTTCCACGGCTTCTAAAGCCGAGAAAACAGCCTCCTCCTTTAAATAAAACCTATCTATTCTAGACCTACGATTTCCCTGATGAAAGGTGAAATCCACGTAGTCTGGCTTATGCCGTAAATTGGCGTCCACCAGACGAGTATCCTCAACTATCCTAGACAACACAACGCTATCTGCATCTAGCCCACCTTTGGAGCCTCCCCTATCCTGGCCCTCGTCACATTGTTGAAGTCCCCTCCAAAGATCACTTGCCGGCTGGTAAAAAGAAAAGGCTTAATCCTCATCAGGAGACATTTATGGTCCCACCTACTTTGTGGGCCGTAGATGTTTATTAGTCTCAATTCTTGTCTCCCCATGAGGACATCTAAAATCAGGCACCTTCCCATTTCTAACTCGATTATCCTCCTGCATTCCACTCTTTCGGCGGTCTTAAAAAGTACTGCCACCCCGCTAGGTGGCTCTGCCGCAAGAGACCAGAAAGACGGACCTAGCCGCCATTCTCGCTTGGCTTTTGCCAGCAGAGTTGTACTTGTTAACAAGGTCTCCTGCAAAAACAAAATATCAGCTTCAATATGGCGGAAAAAATCAAAGGCCAGGAAACGAGCTGCGTCTGACTTAATACTGGCAACGTTAATGCTTGCCAGTGTCAACGGGGTGAGTTCCGCCATCATTGATGATCGAGTTAGATAGCCTTCTTTTTCCCCACCCCACTACCATTACATTTTCATCTGAACCATCACACTCCTTCTGTATTTTCAAGCATACAGAGACATCCATACCATCCTTTTTGCCCAAGGTTCCAGGCTTGGCCCCCCCTCCAGAAGGCAATTTACCCCCTGAAGGACAGGGCCCGACAGCCTGCGAGGAGGCCCCCGCGCCCTCTGGCACCACACCCTACTCCCCCCCAGCTGAAGCAGTTGGGGGATCCTCGTCAAGGGCCTGGTACCGATTAGAGACTTCCACCAGAGGGGACCCAGTTGATCCTTCCTTAGGCCTCTGGTCAAGGAGGAGTGGGACAGAGGGGTCCCACTCCAGAGAGGGCTTACGACCCTCTCCTTTCTTCTTCTTTTTACTCCGCTTGTTCCTCGTACCCTCCAACCACGCTCTGCCACCCTCGTCCAAGCTTTCGCCGTACGAGGAGACAGGGTTGGCGGATGGGTTAGCCTCCACAGGTTGGGCCTCTGGTTCCCCATCGTCGCTGTACCCCGGGTCACTACAACCGGGATCCTCAGCCAGACCAGCCGAAAGACAAGCTGAAGGGTCAGCTGCCACCTGTTCCCTATCCTTGCGGCGTTGTTCTAGCCGCCTGATCTTGGATGGCCTTTGCTTCTTCGGATCCTGCCTGCTTTCTCCAGCGCTAGTAGTTCCAGCGCTCGTCCCCTCACCAACTGATTCAGTCCCGGCAGCAGGCTCCTCCCCAACCACAGACCCAGCCTCGCGGCTATTGCCTGCCTGATCTTGAGCCCAGCCCTGAACCCTGTTGACGAAGGCAAGCGGACAGCGACTAAACGGGTGACCTAGGTCCCCACAGATGTTGCACCGGATCCGCCTACAAGATGCGGCAAGATGACCAGTGTCCCCACACTTCGCACACATGCGAACATCGCATTGTGCGCTGAAGTGGGTGGGACTGCCGCACTTGTGACAGACCTTTGGCTGGCCCCTATAGAACACCATATTCCTATCCCTTCCTATGAAGGCAGATGAGGGAATATGAGCAACAGAATTGCCCCGATCAAACAGCTCCACGCTGAAGGTCCAGGCACCTGACCAGATGCCATGCTCATCGAGCACCTTGGCGGGGAACTGCCCCACCCTACCATATTGACTAAGCCAAGTCATGATATCTACACTAGACAGTGATTCATTACAGGTCAAAACGGTCACTGTCTTCACAGTCGATTGGCGGGTGATGGCCTCGATGGCAAAACCCCGCCACTCCGGGGTGTTCTTCATCAGCTCATATTTAGACCAGAAGAGCTCCAAACCCTCCGGCCTATCAAAGCTGACGTCGAACATAGCGGTGCCGTAGGGATGTATGAGCGCAAAGATATCATTCACGACAAACCCCGCCCCCAGGAGAAGTTCCACAACAGTCTTCCTAGAAGGAACTGCTGCTTCCTTACTCCTCCAATAGAGACGGGCCACATTCCTACGGTCCCTCCCCGATGTGGGGTGAGTCCATACGATCTCACCCCTCCTTTGTTCTCGGAAGGCCCTAAAACCATGCCTTTCTGTCCAAAAAGCCTCCCTCTACCTGTATGGAAGTCCCTGGTCCTTTTTTTAGGGCCTCCAGGAGGCGCCGTTGCAAGTCACCCCCGCCCGAAAGAGTCACCCAAAACAACACCCGCATACGTCTTTGTTTTTGCCATCCTCTCCCTCACATCCTTCCTCATTGCTTCCTTCTGCATAACTTCATCCTCTTCATCCACTTCCGTATCCGCAATATACTCCTTAATCAAAGCTTCCTCATCCACTATCTCAATTTCTTCCTCATCCACAATCCCATTTACCAGTTCATTTGTATCCTTATTTATAACCTCGTTCACGTTCTCATTCACCCCCACAGCCACCTGCACATTATTACCCACAATCCCATTAACAACTATATTTGCATCCATATTTGTTTTTGCATCACCTTTCACTCCCCCTGGACTGGTCGGGTTCCCTAAAGAGACCGGAGAATCACTGGGGGCGGGCCCTGAGGAGCCCCCCGCAAAACCCACAGGGGACTCCCCATCTCCCGCACCCCCCATTGCCTCCATGGCCGCACAGTCCTGGGATACTCGACCATAATGTTCTCCCCAGGTTCCAAAGTCTTTACACCTTCCACTTATTCTAATGGTATTTTCCCAATTTTGACAGTTTTATCAGTTTCTAATGCTTTCTTCTCCTCTTTCTCAACACCACCACCTTGAACCTTGTCCGCAATCATCGCATCCTTGTCCGCCACACTGTTTGGGGTTTTACCCCCTGCGCTTCTTGTGACCACCCTACCACTACAGGAAGGGGGGGCACCACCCGTCACCATCTTAGAATTATTCTCCCGCACTGTTTGACCCGATTCCACTACAGGAACCGGGCTGGGCACAGCAGCGGATTCAAAAGGCACAAATCGAAGCACTTCTTCCATTACAGTTTTATTTTTCTCCTTTCTGATATTCACCAGCTCGTCCTCAGGGACCTCCTCATCCCCAAAATACAGTCTGCCCACCGGGGACTCCAGCTGCCTGACTTCCAGCATTAGCCTTCCCCCAGACCCGCTTTCATCCCCGGAGGTGGCCACGATCAGGTCTGAGGGGTGCCCCTGGCCACAAGGCAGAGAGTCCGCCTCCGAATACTGTGTTCCAGGTACCACCTTCCCCTGGCTCCCAGCCTGCTGCCCTGACAGACTGGGGCCAGGCGTACCGGACAGTCCAGACATACCCTCAAACCTGCAGTCATTCCTGAATTTTTCCAAGAATGGGCCGCCATTTTCCTCAATGGCTGCCCTCCTCTCCTCCAAAACCGCAATTACCTCCTCCAACGTCACCAGTCTGGAGGAGAGGATTGCCTTCTTTGTCTTAGGAGCCATTTTCACTTGCATTTGTACATTTTTATACTCCACATTAAGTCTTTTTAATTCCTTCCTGACCTCCTCATGCATGTTCATAAAATATGCTACTCGGGAGGAAAAGGTTTTTGAAGACTCCTTAGGGCCCAAAATACCCCCAATTAAGCAGTCTCTCAGCCGCTGGGCAGGAAGAACCCCCGACACCAGGCTTCTTTATAATAACTTTGTCGCCGGGCTGAGGTACCGACACAGACATACCACATGCTGAATCACCTACCTCAGCCTCTGGCCTCATCACCTTCTCCACGGCCGTCCCTGTATCCCGTCCCACGGTCCGCCCAGCAGCTTGTCCAGCCACTGTACTTTTCATTTTTTCACAGCATCCTGCTTTCTTGGGTGCCGACTCAAATTGTCCAGAGAGGATTCCAGGCTGGCTGCTCTCCTGGGACCCCTCCGGACCTCACCTGGTACTCCATTGGGCTCACTGCAGGGATCGCGGCCGCTCCAAGTAGCGGGGCCCCTCCTGCCCGCAGCACTTGCGACCTTGCGGCCGCTTGCTGCGGTGTCTTCATATCCGCATCGTCGTCGGCCTCCAGTAGCGCCAAGGTATCTAAGCCCAGGTCTCCAGTCCTGGAGGCCCTCCTCTCCACTCGCGCATCTCCGCCGCGGCTGCCGACACGTGGTGATGAACGCCGGCAGCCGGAGGCCCGGGGATCCATACCGGGAGAAACTGCCACCCCCTGGGGAAAGGGTAACAATTCCCCCGGCAAACAAAGCGCTGGTAAGCCTCCCGGACCTCACACACCCACACACAACAGGAAACAGGAACAGCAACTCCTCCCACCACTTCTCCTGTCCTGTATACTGGGTGTAATCCTCAGTATCTGCTCTTATTCTGTATATACAGTTGCAAGAAAAAGTATGTGAACCCTTTGGAATGATATGGATTTCTGCACAAATTGGTCATAAAATGTGATCTGATCTTCATCTAAGGCTACTTTCACACTAGCGTTCGGGGCTCCGCTTGTGAGTTCCGTTTGAAGGCTCTCACAAGCGGCCCCGAACGGATCCGTCCAGCCCTAATGCATTCTGAGTGGATGCGGATCCAGACGGATCCGCACCTAAACGCAGGTGTGAAAGTAGCCTTAGTCACAACAATAGACAATCACAGTCTGCTTAAACTAATAACACACAAAGAGTTAAATGTTACCATGTTTTTATTGAACACACCATGTAAACACTCACAGTGCAGGTGGAAAAAGTATGTGAACCCTTGGATTTAATAACTGGTTGAACCTCCTTTGGCAGCAATAACTTCACCCAAACGTTCCCTGTAGTTGCAGATCAGACGTGCACAACGGTCAGGAGTAATTCTTCACCATTCCTCTTTACAGAACTGTTTCAGTTCAGCAATATTCTTGGGATGTCTGGTGTGAATCGCTTTCTTGAGGTCATGCCACAGCATCTCCATCGGGTTGAGGTCAGGACTCTGACTGGGCCACTCCAGAAGGCGGATTTTCTTCTGTTTAAGCCATTCTGTTGTTGATTTACTTCTATGCTTTGGGTCGTTGTCCTGTTGCAACACCCATCTTCTGTTGAGCTTCAGCTGGTGGACAGATGGCCTTAAGTTCTCCTGCAAAATGTCTTGATAAACTTGGGAATTCATTTTTCCTTCGATGATAGCAATCCATCCAGGCCCTGATGCAGCAAAGTAGCCCCAAACATGATGCCCCCACCACCATACTTCACAGTTGGGATGAGGTTTTGATGTTGGTGTGCTGTGCCTCTTTTTCTCCACACATAGGGCCAGATTTATCATTACTCTGACATCTCACTCCACTTTCACATATGGCTAAAGTCAGTTTTAGCCAAGTCAGATTTATGATTGGCCCTTTAAGACTGTAATAAATGTGGTTTGACGGTAGCAGATTATCTGTCAGTAAGCAGCTTTACAAAAGTCGCACATCTTTACGAAAAAGTCGCACGTTTTACGAAAAAGTCGCATGTTATATTAAAAAGTCTCATAAGATAAGCATGGTCCTGACTGGAGTGAAATTGCACATTTTTTTGAGACTTTTTTGCGACTTTTTAAATAGTCCCAATAGTAAATCTGTCTAGAGATTCATTTACATAAGTAAACACGCCCACTTTCAGAAAACTGGCGAGCATAGTGCAGAGCAGTAAAAAGTCGCAAATTTGTGCGCAGTTTTAGCGTTTGCGCATTTTTTTGCGACTTTTTCACTCAATTATTCTGACTTGAGCTAATGATAAATCTGGCCCATAATGTTGTGTGTTTCTTCCAAACAACTCCACTTTGGTTTCATCTGTCCACAGAATATTTTGCCAGTACTGCTGTGGAACATCCAGGTGCTCTTCTGCAAGCTGTAAACGTGCAGCAATGGTTTTTTTGGACAGCAGTGGCTTCCTCTGTGGTATCCTCCCATGACATCCATTCTTGTTTAGTGTTTTACGTATCGTAGATTCACTAACAGGGATGTTAGCATATGCCAGAGACTTCTGTAAGTCTTTAGCTGACACTCTAGGATTCTTCTTCACCTCATTGAGTAGTCTGCGCTGTGCTCTTGCAGTCATCTTTACAGGACGGCCACTCCTAGGGAGAGTAGCAGCAGCGCTGAACTTTCTCCATTTATAGACAATTTGTCTTACCGTGGACTGATGAACAGCAAGGCTTCTGGAGATACTTTTATAACCCTTTCCAGCTTTATGCAAGTCAACAATTCTTAATCGTAGGTCTTCTGAGAGCTCTTTTGTGCGAGGCATCATTCACATCAGGCAATGCTTCTTGTGAAAAGCAAACCCAGAACTGGTGTGTGTTTTCTATAGGGCAGGGCAGCTGTAACCAACACCTCCAATCTCATCTCATTGATTGGACTCCAGTTGGCTGACACCTCACTCCAATTAGCTCTTGGAGATGTCATTAGTCTAGGGGTTCACATACTTTTTCCACCTGCACTGTGAATGTTTACATGGTGTGTTCAATAAAAACATGGTAACATTTAACTCTTTGTGTGTTATTAGTTTAAGCAGACTGTGATTGTCTATTGTTGTGACTTAGATGAAGATCAGATCACATTTTATGACCAATTTGTGCAGAAATCCATATCATTCCAAAGGGTTCACATACTTTTTCTTGCAACTGTATATACACACTGCACAGTACCACTTCTCCTGTCCTGTATACTGGGTGTAATCCTCAGTATCTGCTCTTATTCTGTATATATACACTGCACAGTACAGCTTCTCCTGTCCTGTATACTGGGTGTAATCCTCAGTATCTGCTCTTATTCTGTATATATATATACACTGCACAGTACCACTTCTCCTGTTCTGTATACTGGGTGTAATCCTCAGTATCTGCTCTTATTCTGTATATATACACTGCACAGTACCACTTCTCCTGTATACTGGGTGTAATCCTCAGTATCTGCTCTTATTCTGTATATATATATACACTGCACAGTACCACTTCTCCTGTCCTGTATACTGGGTGTAATCCTCAGTATCTGCTCTTATTCTGTGTATATATATACACTGCACAGTACCACTTCTCCTGTCCTGTATACTGGGTGTAATCCTCAGTATCTGCTCTTATTCTGTATATATATACACTGCACAGTACCACTTCTCCTGTCCTGTATACTGGGTGTAATCCTCAGTATCTGCTCTTATTCTGTATATATACACTGCACAGTACCACTTCTCCTGTCCTGTATACTGGGTGTAATCCTCAGTATCTGCTCTTATTCTGTATATATATACACTGCACAGTACAGCTTCTCCTGTCCTGTATACTGGGTGTAATCCTCAGTATCTGCTCTTATTCTGTGTATATATACACACTGCACAGTACCACTTCTCCTGTCCTGTATACTGGGTGTAATCCTCAGTATCTGCTCTTATTCTGTATATATATACACTGCACAGTACCACTTCTCCTGTCCTGTATACTGGGTGTAATCCTCAGTATCTGATCTTATTCTGTATATATACACTGCACAGTACCACTTCTCTCCTGTATACTGGGTGTACTCCTCAGTATCTGCTCTTATTCTGTGTATATATATACACTGCACAGTACCACTTCTCCTGTATACTGGGTGTAATCCTCAGTATCTGCTCTTATTCTGTATATATATACACTGCACAGTACAGCTTCTCCTGTCCTGTATACTGGGTGTAATCCTCAGTATCTGCTCTTATTCTGTATATATATACACTGCACAGTACAGCTTCTCATGTCCTGTATACTGGGTGTAATCCTCAGTATCTGCTCTTATTCTGTATATATATACACTGCACAGTACCACTTCTCCTGTCCTGTATACCGGGTGTAATCCTCAGTATCTGCTCTTATTCTGTATATATATACACTGCACAGTACAGCTTCTCCTGTCCTGTATACTGGGTGTAATCCTCAGTATCTGCTCTTATTCTGTATATATATACACTGCACAGTACAGCTTCTCATGTCCTGTATACTGGGTGTAATCCTCAGTATCTGCTCTTATTCTGTATATATATATACACTGCACAGTACCGCTTCTCCTGTCCTGTATACCGGGTGTAATCCTCAGTATCTGCTCTTATTCTGTATATATATACACTGCACAGTACAGCTTCTCCTGTCCTGTATACTGGGTGTAATCCTCAGTATCTGCTCTTATTCTGTATATATATACACTGCACAGTACAGCTTCTCATGTCCTGTATACTGGGTGTAATCCTCAGTATCTGCTCTTATTCTGTATATATATACACTGCACAGTACCACTTCTCATGTCCTGTATACTGGGTGTAATCCTCAGTATCTGCTCTTATTCTGTATATATATATACACTGCACAGTACCACTTCTCCTGTCCTGTATACTGGGTGTAATCCTCAGTATCTGCTCTTATTCTGTATATATATACACTGCACAGTACAGCTTCTCATGTCCTGTATACTGGGTGTAATCCTCAGTATCTGCTCTTATTCTGTATATACACTGCACAGTACAGCTTCTCCTGTCCTGTATACTGGGTGTAATCCTCAGTATCTGCTCTTATTCTGTATATATACACTGCACAGTACAGCTTCTCATGTCCTGTATACTGGGTGTAATCCTCAGTATCTGCTCTTATTCTGTATATATATACACTGCACAGTACAGCTTCTCATGTCCTGTATACTGGGTGTAATCCTCAGTATCTGATCTTATTCTGTATATATATACACTGCACAGTACCGCTTCTCCTGTCCTGTATACTGGGTGTAATCCTCAGTATCTGATCATAATCCCCAGCAGCACAGAGTATTTTAGGAGAGTATAAAGCACTGAATGATTTGCTCAGGGCAGTTGGGGTGAGATATATATATATATATTATATCCATGCATCTAAATTTCTGCAGTTGCTCCTCAGCACGCTCTGCTCATTAACCCTGTAATATTAGACGCCTCGCCCCTTGCCTCCGCGCCTTTCACTTCTCCAGGACCTCGGGTGGCACCTGGGAGTCTGTGCAGGATTATTTACAGCACCCAGCTCCCTCATGGGTGACTAATGGTAGATCGTACCTCGCGACATTCTGAAACTATGACTCCTGTCGGGATATTGTGCCCATGTCCTGTCCTCAGTCCTGAGGACTAGTAATGGAGGATGGCACCTGTCCGCTCTCCAACTGCCCAGGCTACAAACCCCTAGGAAGAGGGGTGACCCCAGTGTGAAAGGGCTGGCAGCTGCTGGGGCCCCTGCTGGAGCTGACCCCCGTACCCTTCAGCAGCCTAGGTCAGAGGGTGGCTCAGGGTCCCAGTGACCTGCAGCTGCCGGGCTCCCTATGGAGCAGAATTTAGTGCAGCAAATGCTGCCCGCTCTAATAATAATCACAGGAGGAGAGGTCTGCAGCACGCCATGGGCAATCATAAACTGACAGCTGTCCGCACAGCCCCGGCATGACTGACAGCACCAGACGGGCAGCCAGTGACTGGGGGGGACATACCGGTGGACCCCAGTACCCATCCCCCACACATACTGAACACCAGATATAGATGGAAGCCTATAAACACTCTGCAACCATAAAATATGGGGCCCTGCAAAACGTCGCAAGAGGGCGGATGTAACGTCTCCGTCTTCTCCAGAAACCCTTCTTGCAGGATTATAAATATGGTGACTTTTAAGCCATGCCACATGAACTGCATACAATCTGCAAAAATGGCGCAAAATTAATCACCTTAGAGCATATTTAGGGTTTCCCTGCACCACAGCACAGGGGCTCTATGGGCAGGGGTGTGTCTTACAAGTTCAATGCAGATAGATTTGGCTACAGAGGATCTTGGTCCTGATACCATGAAAACAGAATGAGCAGCGTTTTAATGAGGGTGTAATGACCCAGATGAGCCACCGGGGGTGCTGTTCCATTGCTTGCAGAGTCCAGCACTCTCAAATCAGCACCTGCAGTGGCAAATGGACACAGAAATGTTAATGTGGGCGCCCCCAGGGGGTCTGTGGGAGGGAACACATCACCCATCATCATCACCTCCCCCCCGGCAGCTGGCATTCCCACCAGAATAGCAGGCGAGGGTAAGATGATCTCTTGCTAATCAACATGGATTTTCCCGATAACATAACAGTATTGGAAGAAAATCCAGAGGCGTCGGAATGTGAGCGGTCAGCAAACGCCGCGTCTGGAGACGAGGACCACAACCGGATTCTGTTACTGGAGGAATGGCCGCCACGATACAAGGGGAAGAAGCCATATTGTCTCCCAGAGCTGAGATCCGGCCGATCTGGGGCTGGGAGGCGGCGTGCTGCAGCAGGAAGCGCCCCCACCGCCAGGCCATAGATATGGCAGACACGGTCGGACGAGTAGGTGACTCTGGTTTTTCCCGCTTTGCGCCCTTTTCGCCCACTTACATTCCCGTCTTGATTTCGTCTGCTGTAGACGTTGAGGGGAAGCGGAGCGGTCGGGGGAGGGGGTGACGAGATGCGATGCGACAGCTCATGTTTTCTGCCGCCCGCAATTCCAGAATCGCTGTAATGAACCAGAAAACCTGCAGGAAATGTGTTGGGATCAGGCAGATGCTGGGAGTGGGGAGAGCGATAGTCTGCAGCAGCCCCCAGTCTGCAGACTATTTATACTGCCTGTGCAGGAGGAGGATGGCGGTCGCCAATGGTGGATGGCGGTAATCATTCTGGTTCATTCTTCGGAGCTCAACCTGATCCCACGAAAAAATCATGAAAACCCAACAACTGAAAACAATGTAAAATGTAACAGTAATGTAACCACAAGACCCAAGGCCTGACTGCTGAGCTGCTGCAGGGGGCGCTGCGCAGGGGTGGTTCACGGTATGCAGTGCCTCCCTATCACCTCTAGGTGTCACCCACAATGCAGCAGTTTGGTCAGTGACTAAACGTTGAGATGTTTGTGCCCCACATGACGCTTGCTCTCCACTCTCTTCCAGATGTTAACTGCTCGTACTTCAAGCACTTCACCTCTGGAGAAAATGCCGAGATCCTACAGGTCACCACTCAGAAAGGTAAGTGCGTGTCTGGGGTACATGGGGTAAATGCATGTGGATCTGGGGTAGGTGCGTAGGGGGTATGTGTGTTAAGTGGGCATGCCTCAGGTAAGTATGTGTGGTCTGGGGTACATGGGGTTAGGGTTGCCAACCTTCCCAATAAACATTCCAGTTCACACAGGTAACAAGGGGGCGTGGCTTAACATCATTAGGAGGAGATCATTTTATAGTCAATGCGGTCCGGTCAGGAGGAGATTATTTTATAGTCAATGCGGTCCGGTCAGGAGGAGATCATTTTATAGTCAGTGCGGTCCGGTCAGGAAGAGATCATTTTATAGTCAGTGCGGTCCGGTCAGGAAGAGATCATTTTATAGTCAGTGCGGTCCGTCAGGAGAAGATCATGTTATAGTCAGTGCGGTCCGGTCAGGAGGAGATCATTTTATAGTCAATGCGGTCCGTCAGGAGGAGATCATTTTACAGTCAGTGCGGTCCGTCAGGAGGAGATCATTTTATAGTCAGTGCGGTCCGGTCAGGAGGAGATTATTTTATAGTCAGTGCGGTCCGGTCAGGAAGAGATCATTTTATAGTCAGTGCGGTCCGGTCAGGAAGAGATCATTTTATAGTCAGTGCGATCCGGTCAGGAGGAGATCATTTTATAGTCAATGCGGTCCGTCAGGACGAGATCATTTTATAGTCAATGCGGTCCGGTCAGGAGGAGATCACTTTATAGTCAGTGCGGTCCGGTCAGGAGGAGATAATTTTATAGTCAATGCGGTCCGTCAGGAGGAGATCATTTTATAGTCAATGCGGTCCGGTCAGGAGGAGATCATTTTATAGTCAATGCGGTCCGGTCAGGAGGAGATCATTTTATAGTCAGTGCGGTCCGGTCAGGAAGAGATAATTTTATAGTCAATGTGGTCCGTCAGGAGGAGATCATTTTATAGTCAATGCGGTCCGGTCAGGAGGAGATAATTTTATAGTCAATGCGGTCCGTCAGGAGGAGATCATTTTATAGTCAATGCGGTCCGGTCAGGAGGAGATCATTTTATAGTCAGTGCGGTCCGGTCAGGAGGAGATCATTTTATAGTCAATGCGGTCCGTCAGGAGGAGATCATTTTATAGTCAGTGCGGTCTGGTCAGGAGGAGATCATTTTATAGTCAGTGCGATCCGGTCAGGAGGAGATCATTTTACAGTCAGTGTGGTCCGTCAGGAGGAGATCATTTTACAGTCAGTGCGGTCCGTCAGAAGGAGATAATTTTATAGTCAGTGCGGTCCGGTCAGGAGGAGATCATTTTACAGTCAGTGCGGTCCGGTCAGGAAGAGATAATTTTATAGTCAGTGCGGTCCGTCAGGAGGAGATCATTTTATAGTCAGTGCGGTCCGGTCAGGAGGAGATCATTTTACAGTCAGTGCGGTTCGGTCAGGAGGAGATCATTTTACAGTCAGTGCGGTCCGTCAGGAGGAGATCATTTTACAGTCAGTGCGGTTCGGTCAGGAGGAGATCATTTTATAGTCAGTGCGGTCCGGTCAGGAGGAGATCATTTTATAGTCAATGCGGTCCGGTCAGGAGGAGATCATTTTATAGTCAGTGCGGTCCGTCAGGAGGAGATCATTTTATAGTCAGTGCGGTCCGTCAGGAGGAGATCATTTTATAGTCAGTGCGGTCCGTCAGGAGGAGATCATTTTATAGTCAGTGCGGTCCGTCAGGAGGAGATCATTTTACAGTCAGTGCGGTTTATGAAAACTGTTGTAAAGAGTTGTAAAGAGTTTTTCCACATATGAAGCCATCAGATTCCATCTTTCATTTTCTAAAGACCCTCTGAAAAATGAAAGGTGGAATCCGATTGGTTGCTATGGGCAACTTTTTCCTTTACACCAGTTTTGATACATCTTCCCCTATACATATATGTAGACATGTATCTGTAGATATCAGTATATTGTACATGGAATCTTCTAGTCCTGGCTCCATATATGAGATCAGCCAAAGTAACAGCAGAGAACTCCCAGGAATATTTAATCCATATGTGGACACAGCCATATACAGAGGAAGCCAGAGACTCCCAGAGTGGAGCAGGGACTCCTAAGCCATATATGGAGATAGAGCAGGGACTCCTCAGCCATATATGGAGATAGAGCAGGGACTCCTCAGCCATATATGGAGATAGAGCAGGGACTCCTAAGCCATATATGGAGATAGAGCAGGGACTCCTCAGCCATATATGGAGATAGAGCAGGGACTCCTCAGCCATATATGGAGATAGAGCAGGGACTCCTCAGCCATATATGGAGATAGAGCAGGGACTCCTCAGCCATATATGGAGATAGAGCAGGGACTCCTCAGTCATATATGGAGATAGAGCAGGGACTCCTCAGCCATATATGGAGATAGAGCAGGGACTCCTCAGCCATATATGGAGATAGAGCAGGGACTCCTCAGCCATATATGGAGATAGAGCAGGGACTCCTCAGCCATATATGGAGATAGAGCAGGGACTCCTCAGCCATGTATGAAGATAGAGCAGGGACTCCTAAGCCATATATGGAGATAGAGCAGGGACTCCTCAGCCATATATTGAGATAGAGCAGGGACTCCTCAGCCATATATGGAGATAGAGCAGGGACTCCTCAGCCATATATGGAGATAGAGCAGGGACTCCTCAGCCATATATGGAGATAGAGCAGGGACTCCTAAGCCATATATGGAGATAGAGCAGGGACTCCTAAGCCATATATGGAGATAGAGCAGGGACTCCTCAGTCATATATGGAGATAGAGCAGGGACTCCTCAGCCATATATGGAGATAGAGCAGGGACTCCTCAGCCATATATGGAGATAGAGCAGGGACTCCTCAGCCATATATGGAGATAGAGCAGGGACTCCTCAGTCATATATGGAGATAGAGCAGGGACTCCTCAGCCATATATGGAGATAGAGCAGGGACTCCTCAGCCATATATGGAGATAGAGCAGGGACTCCTAAGCCATATATGGAGATAGAGCAGGGACTCCTAAGCCATATATGGAGATAGAGCAGGGACTCCTCAGTCATATATGGAGATAGAGCAGGGACTCCTCAGCCATATATGGAGATAGAGCAGGGGACATATCTTTATCTTTTGCTGAGTGGAGGCACGGATCGGAAGCCCAGGGAAGCACGTCCGTATGCTTTCGGGTCCATACCTCCCCATATCGTGGACATGATGGTATAAGATGGAGGCAGAGGTGTAAACTGAAGCTCTGGGTCTCCTTCTCCTATGGGACAGAAGGATCTGAAGCTCCTTGTCTATTCGGAGGCCCGGTGCAGTCACAACCTATGGATAGGCAGGAACAGGTAAAGATGACAAGAGGGTGGAGAAGGGAAGGAGAATGGAATGGAGGGACAGAAACAGGACAAAGTTACATGAGGGCGCAGGATAAAGTGGCATGAGAGGGCAGATAAAGATGACAGGCAGGATGGTGCAGGAGGTTGGAGCAGGTCATTTTAGGTTTTCGGTGTGGTCAAGTGTGGGGGTGGGGCTAGAACACGAAGCCACGTAATGGTGGATGTAATGTCCTCCTGGGGCCACCGTACTGACAGATCCATTATCTGCGCTGAGAGCCGAGGACAGCAGAATAATCCCAAGCTGTTACAGAGGGATTTACACCTCGTCGGATCAGAGGCCGCCCCTCCGGGAACGTCCACATGACCCCCTAATAACATTAGACCAGGGCTGTAATGATAATGAGGATCTGCAGCATTAGTCCTCACCGTTTACAAGACCTCTGCTTGTGTCAGTGAATGGAAACAGTCTTGGTGACTCACACAGCTGAAGGTTTGTTACAGTGTATCAGTGTGAAGAAATGCAGATCTCTCTCCTGTCTGGGACACCAGGCTGATGGCTCGCTCTTATACTGATACATTGTAACAAACCCTCAGCTGTGCGACTTCTCCCTCATCACTGGGCACAGCAGACTTTTTGGGGAGGGGGTGACTGTGAAAAGCTGCTGAGGCCTCACGGGTTTTGTCTTGCAGAGTACAGCATCTCAGCGGCCGCCATCGCCATCATCGCGGTCGGCTTCATGACCATGGGGACAGTCTGCACGCTGCTCTCCTTCAACCAGAAGCTGGACTACCTCCTGAAGCCGGCCGGACTCTTCTATGTGTTCTCAGGTAAGTCCAAGAGTCCTCCGCCCACAGGAGGACCGCCCTGACCCCATAGTGGACCTCTAGAGATCTGCAGAACATCGCTCTGTCCTCTCTACCTCCTGACAGATACATAGTGATATATCCTGCAGAGTATTACACCACTGACCTCTCTAGAGATATGCAGAACATCGCTCTGTCCTCTCTACCTCCTGACAGATACATAGTGATATATCCTGCAGAGTATTACACCACTGGCCTCTCTAGAGATCTGCAGAACATTGTTCTGTCCTCTCTACCTCCTGACAGATACATAGTGATATATCCTGCAGAGTATTACACCACTGACCTCTAGAGATCTGCAGAACATCGCTCTGTCCTCTCTACCTCCTGACAGATACATAGTGATATATCCTGCAGATTATTACACCACTGACCTCTCTAGAGATCTGCAGAACATTGCTCTGTCCTCTCCACCTCCTAACAGATACATAGTGATATATCCTGCAGATTATTACACCACTGACCTCTAGAGATCTGCAGAACATCGCTCTGTCCTCTCTACCTCCTGACAGATACATAGTGATATATCCTGCAGATTATTACACCACTGACCTCTCTAGAGATCTGCAGAACATTGCTCTGTCCTCTCTACCTCCTGACAGATACATAGTGATATATCCTGCAGATTATTACACCATTGACCTTCCTAGAGATCTGCAGAACATCGCTCTGCCCTCTCCACCTCCTGACAGATACGTAGTGATATTTCCTGCAGATTATTACAACACTGAGCTCTCTGCAGCACATTGCACCCGTGTCTTTCAGGCCTGTGTATGATCATCTCGGCGGAGGTCATTCGTCAGTCTGTGCACCGGATGATTGACAGTAAGGAGACGGTGTGGATCGAGTACTACTACTCCTGGTCTTTCGCCTGCGCCTGCTCGGCCTTCGTGCTGCTCTTCATCTGCGGGATCGCCCTCGTGCTCATTTCCCTTCCCCGGATGCCCCGGAATCCATGGGAATCTTGTATGGACGCGGAGCCTGAAATGTGAGGCGCCCCCACCCCGGAGTCCGGGGGCAAGAGACGTTCTGCAGCCCAAGACCCTGCGAGGACGGCGGCCTCCGCTTATAGATTTTCTGTATATAATGGATGCGTCTTCTCACCCTCAGTAATATAAGAATCCAGGATGCCAGGGATAACTCCCATCATCTCCGCAGTGACCGGGCTATGGCGCCAAAATTAGATGCTGATTTCAGCCCCAGGCGCTGGTGACAGATTCTTTCCGGACACTCAATACCTCCAGTCCTTTAAAGCGCCCCGCACAAAATCTCAAGAGGATCCTCGAGATCGCGAAGAGCGATTATTACACGAGGGTTCCGTATTCATGTCTTACATGGCAGTCCGGTGTCTCCCCGAGAGGGCTCTGCCCCGAAAAGTACTGGGAAAACACACAGGCCCCGCCCATCTAGTAAAGAAAAAAAACAACACAGGCCCCGCCCAACTACTGGGAAAATACACAGGCCCCGCCCAACTACTGGAAGAAACACAGGCCCCGCCCAACTACTAGAAAACACACAGGCCCCTCCAAACTAGTGGAATACATAGACTACTTATACACACAGGCCCCTCACAACTACTGGAACAAAATACACAGGCCCCTCCCAAACACTGGAGAAACACACAGGCCCCTCCCAACTAAAGGAAGAAACACATAGGCCCTGCCCAACTAATGAAAGAAACACACAAGCCCCTCCCCACTACTGAAATAGGAAACGACAGACTGTTCCGAACTACTGGAAAAAACATCCAGGCCCCTCCAAACTACTTGAAGAAACACATAAACCCCTCCCAACTACTGGAAGAAACACATAAACCACTCCCAACTACTGGAAGAAACACATAAACCACTCCCAACTACTGGAAGAAACACATAAACCACTCCCAACTACTGGAAGAAACACTCAGGCCCCTCCGAACTACAAGAAGAAACACACAGGCCCCACCCAACTACTGGGGAAAAAAAACACACAACTACAGGACGAAAGGTACAGGCTCCTCCCAACTACTGGAAAAACAAAGATCCTTCCCAACTACTGGAAGAAACAAACAAACCCCTTCCAACTACTAGACAAACCAGTCAGGCCCCACACAACTACTGTACAGAACACATGAGCCCCTCCCAAACTACCATAAAAGGCCCCACCCAGCTACTGGAAAAAACAGGCCCCTCCCAACTACTAGAAGACATACAGGCCCCTCCCAACTACTAGAAGACATACAGGCCCCTCCCAACTACTAGAAGACATACAGGCCCCTCCCAACTACAATTAGTGCTAGACACAGTTCCTTCCATCTACTGGAAAACAAAGCAGCCGTCACCCACCCACTCGGAGACACAGACCCATCACCTTTCTAGAAGACACAGCAGGCCCCTCCTATAGGGATAACACTCAACAACCCCTCCCATGTAGTGATATTTTAACATGCCCCTCCCTATGACAGGAGGAGCAGGCCCTTCAATGCTGACCAAACTTCTCCCATGCTCCGCAGACCCCGCCAATCAAATGTTAGAGATCTCAAACAGGTGACCCTCCCTAAAAAATGCTGAGAAGGCTCTCCCATGCTGAGCAGACTCCTCCCATGCTGAGCAAACTCCTCCCATGCTGATAAGGCCCCTCCCATGCTGAGCAGTTTCTTCCCATGCTGAGCAGACTCCTCCCATGCTGAGCAGGACCCTCCCATCTGATGTCAGGAACTTTTCGTGCCCCAATGAGAAGTCTTATTTGGAATAAAGACCACAGTAAACATGTCACTTTTGAATCTGAGTAGCTGGGGTAATAATTAAGTGCCCCATTGCTGTACTAGTTAACACTTGATGCCTTGAAACTTTGTTTACATCTGATGATCACAAATACTGCAGCTGATAAGGAGACTGGAGAATATGGGGGTGATGGTACTCTGTCTACAAGGGATGATGGGAGGAATTGTCATAAATACGAAAATATCACAATAAAGGAAATAACTATTGTGTAGTAAATAATGGACATATTATCTACTGTATATTACTCTGCCTCTCCATAATACACAGACCTGTGTTGTCTGCTGTATATTACACTGCCTCTCCATACTATACAGGCCTGTTATCTGCTGTATATTACACTGCCTCTCCATAATACACAGACCTGTGTTATCTGCTGTATATTACACTGCCTCTCCATAATACACAAACCTGTGTTGTCTGCTGTATATTACTCTGCCTCTCCATAATACACAGACCTGTGTTGTCTGCTGTATATTACACTGCCTCTCCATACTATACAGGCCTGTTATCTGCTGTATATTACTCTGCCTCTCCATACTACACAGGCCTGTGTTGTCTGCTGTATATTACTCTGCCTCTCCATACTACACAGGCCTTTGTTATCTACTGTATATTACACTGCCTCTCCATAATACACAGACCTGTGTTGTCTGCTGTATATTACTCTGCCTCTCCATACTACACAGGCCTTTGTTATCTACTGTATATTACACTGCCTCTCCATACTATACAGGCCTGTGTTATCTGCTATACAGTACACTGCTTCTCCATACTACACAGGCCTGTGTTATCTGCTTTACGGTACACTGCCTCTATACTATACAGTATTCACAGATTGAACATAATCCTGTTCAGGGGATTCTATAGTAGAATATGGTCAACAACTAGAGAATTCACAGCAATACCATCATTCTAAAATATAGCTTTTAATATTTATGTATAAAATGGTCAATACAACCCTCTAATATATAGATAATCGATAATAAAGTGAAAAAAGGAAGAAAAATAAATTCAAAAACTAGGGTCAGATTGATATTAAGTAGCAGGATATTGGCTGTTGGATTAGTAGATGTTAGTAAAGCCTATTTGGGGGTAGTAGCCCTACCTATATACGGAATAGCCGCCCCGATAGGGGCGATCCAGTTTCTCGTGCCTCCTATTGTCCCTGGTTAGCCCTATAGGGATGGATGCCTATATAGTGAGGGACCCTAAAGGAACACCTGGGCTAATCTACACAAGAAAAATAATAAATGTATAAAGATAACAAAAATCAGTGACAGACACCACCCTAATATCAAGTAAGATATATAAGAAAAATAGTTAGTAGAGTTACAGGAGTGAATTGTCCAATGCTGTCCCTTTTGAATTTATTTTTCTTTTTCTTCCTTTTTTCACTTTATTATCGATTATCTATATATTAGAGGGTTGTATTGACCATTTTATACATAAATATTAAAAGCTATATTTTAGAATGATGGTATTGCTGTGAATTCTCTATACTACACAGGCCTCTGTTATCTGCTGTATATTACACTGCCTCTCCATACTAGACAGGCCTGTGCTATCTACTGTATATTACTCTGCCTCTCCATACTACACAGGCCTGTGTCATCTGGTGTATATTACACTGCCTCTCCATACTATACAGGCCTGTGCTATCTGCTGTACGGTACTCTGTCTCTATACTACACAGGCCTGTGTTATCTACTGTATATTACTCTGCCTCTCCATACTATACAGGCCTGTGTTATCTGCTGTACGGTACACTGCCTCTACATACTACACAGACTTGTATTATCTACTGTATATTACTCTGCCTCTCCATACTATACAGGCCTGTGCTATCTGCTGTAGGGTACACTGCCTCTCCATACTATACAGGCCTGTGCTATCTACTGTATATTACTCTGTCTCTCCATACTACACAGGCCTGTGTTATCTACTGTGCAGTACACTGCCTCTCCATACTACACAGGCCTGTGCTATCTGCTGTACGGAACACTGCCCCTCCATACTACACAAGCCTGTGTTATCTGCTGTATATTACACTGCATTCTCATACTTCACAGAACTGTGTTATCTGCTGTATATTACTCTGCCTCTCCATACTACAAAGGCCTGTGTTATCTGTTTAACGGCACACTACGTCTACATACTACACAAGCCTGTGTTATCTGCTGTACAGTACACTGCCTCTCCATGCTACACTGACCTATGTTATCTGAAATACGGCACAATGCCTCTTTATACTACACAGGCCTGTGTTATCTGCTGTATGGTACACTGCCCCTCCATACTATACAGGCCTGTGCTATCTGTTTTACGGTACACTGCCTCTCCATACTACACAGGCCTGTGTTATCTATTGTATATTACTCTGCCTCTCCATACTACACAGGCCTGTGTTATCTGTTGTATATTACACTCCCTCTCCATACTACATAGGCCTGTGCTATCTGCTGTATATTACACTGCCTCTCCATACTATACAGGCCTGTGCTATCTGCTGTAGGGTACACTGCTTCTCCATACTACACAGGCCTGTGTTATCTGTTGTATATTACACTGCCTCTCCATACTAGACAGGCCTGTGCTATCTGCTGTATATTACTCTGTCTCTCCATACTACACAAGCCTGTGTTATCTACTGTATATTACTCTGTCTCTCCATACTACACAGGCTTGTGTTATCTGGTGTATATTACACTGCCTCTCCATACTACACAGGCTTGTGTTATCTGCTGTATATTACACTGCCTCTCCATACTACAAAGGACTGTGTTATCTGCTATATATTACACTGCATCTACATACTACACAGGCCTGTGTTATCTGCTGTACAGTACACTGCCTTTTGAAACTACACAGAACAGTGTTATCTGCTGTACGGTACACTGCCTCTCCATACTACACAGGCCTGTGTTATCTGCTGTATGGTACACTGCCTCTCCATACTACACAGGCCTGTGTCATCTACTGTACAGTACACTGCCTCTCCATACTACACAGGCCTGTGTTATCTGCTGTACGGTACACTGCCTCTCCATACTACACAGTCCTGTGTTATCTGCTGTATGGTACATTGTCTCTCCATACTACACAGGCCTGTGATATCCTCTGTACAGTACACTGCCCCTCCATCCTACACAGGAATGTGATATCTTCTGTACGGTACACTGCCCCTCCATACTACACAGGCCTGTGTTATCTGCTGTATGGTACACTGCCTCTCCATACTACACAGGCCTATGTTATCTACTGTACGGTACACTGCCTCTCCATACTACACAGACCTGTGTTATCTGCTGTACGGTACAGTAACTATCCATTCTACACAGGCCTGTTTTATCTGTTGTATATTACTCTGCCTCTCCATACTACACAGACTTGTATTATCTGCTGTACGGTACACTGCCTCTCCATACTACACAGACCTGTGTAATCTGCTGTACGGTACTCTGCCTCTATGCTACACAGGCCTGTGTTATCTACTGTATATTACTCTGTCTCTCCATACTACACAGGCCTGTGTTATCTGGTGTATATTACACTGCCTCTCCATACTACACAGGCTTGTGTTATCTGGTGTATATTACACTGCCTCTCCATACTACACAGGCTTGTGTTATCTGCTGTATATTACACTGCCTCTCCATACTACAAAGGACTGTGTTATCTGCTATATATTACACTGCATCTACATACTACACAGGCCTGTGTTATCTGCTGTACGGTACACTGCCTCTCCATACTACACAGGCCTGTGATATCTTCTGTACAGTACACTGCCCCTCCATCCTACACAGGAATGTGATATCTTCTGTACTGTACACTGCCCCTCCATACTACACAGGCCTGTGTTATCTGCAGTATGGTACATTGTCTCTCCATACTACACAGGCCTGTGATATCTTCTGTACAGTACACTGCCCCTCCATCCTACACAGGAATGTGATATCTTCTGTACTGTACACTGCCCCTCCATACTACACAGGCCTGTGTTATCTGCTGTATGGTACACTGCCTCTCCATACTACACAGGCCTATGTTATCTACTGTACGGTACAGTAACTATCCATACTACACAGGCCTGTGTTATCTGCTGTACGGTACAGTAACTATCCATTCTACACAGGCCTGTTTTATCTGTTGTATATTACACTGCCTCTCCATACTACACAGGCCTATGTTATCTACTGTACGGTATAGTAACTATCCATACTACACAGGCCTGTGTTATCTGCTGTACGGTACAGTAACTATCCATTCTACACAGGCCTGTGTTATCTGCTGTATATTACACTGCCTCTCCATACTACACAGGCCTATGTTATCTACTGTACGGTACAGTAACTATCCATACTACACAGGCCTGTGTTATCTGCTCTACGGTACAGTAACTATCCATTCTACACCGGCCTGTTTTATCTGTTGTATATTACTCTGCCTCTCCATACTACACAGACTTGTATTATCTGCTGTACGGTACACTGCCTCTCCATACTACACAGACCTGTGTAATCTGCTGTACGGTACTCTGCCTCTATGCTACACAGGCCTGTGTTATCTACTGTATATTACTCTGCCTCTCCATACTACACAGGCCTGTGTCATCTGCTGTACGGTACACTGCCTCTTCATAGTACACAGGCCTGTGTTATCTACTGTATATTACTCTGCCTCTCCATACTACACAGGCCTGTGTCATCTGCTGTACGGTACTCTGCCTCTCCATACTACACAGGCCTGTGTTATCTGTTGTATATTACACTGCCTCTCCATACTATACAGGCCTGTGTTATCTGTTGTATATTACACTGCCTCTCCATACTATACAAGCCTGTGCTATCTGCTTTACGGTACACTGCCTCTCCATACTATACAGGCCTGTGCTATCTACTGTATATTACTCTGCCTCTCCATACTACACAGGCCTGTGTTATCTGTTGTATATTACACTGCCTCTCCATACTATACAGGCCTGTGCTATCTGCTTTACGGTACACTGCCTCTCCATACTACACAGGCCTGTGTTATCTGCTGTAGGGTACACTGCCTCTCCATACTACACAGGCCTGTGCTATCTACTGTATATTACTCTGCCTCTCCATACTACACAGGCCTGTGTTATCTGCTGTACGGTACACTGCCTCTCCATACTACACAGGCCTGTGCTATCTGCTGTACGGTACTCTGCCTCTATACTACACAGGCCTGTGTTATCTACTGTATATTACTCTGCCTCTCCATACTACACAGGCCTGTGTTATCTGCTGTACGGTACACTGCCTCTCCATACTACACAGACTTGTATTATCTACTGTATATTACTCTGCCTCTCCATACTACACAGGCCTGTGTCATCTGCTGTATGGCACACTGCCTCTCCATACTACACAGGCCTGTGTTATCTGTTGTATATTACACTGCCTCTCCATACTATACAGGCCTGTGCTATCTGCTGTAGGGTACACTGCCTCTCCATACTATACAGGCCTGTGCTATCTACTGTATATTACTCTGTCTCTCCATACTACACAGGCCTGTGTTATCTGCTATATATTACACTGCCTCTCCATACTACACAGGCCTGTGTTATCTGCTATATATTACACTGCCTCTCCATACTACACAGGCCTGTGTTATCTGCTGTACAGTACATTGCCTTTTGAAACTACACAGAACAGTGTTATCTGCTGTACGGTACACTGCCTCTCCATACTACACAGGCCTGTGTCATCGACTGTACAGTACACTGCCTTTCCATAATACACAGGCCTATGTTATCTGCTGTATATTACACTGCCTCTCCATACTACACAGGCCTGTGCTATCTGCTGTACGGAACACTGCCCCTCCATACTACACAAGCCTGTGTTATCTGCTGTATATTACACTGCTTTCTCATACTTCACAGAACTGTGTTATCTGCTGTATATTACTCTGCCTCTCCATACTACACAGGCCTGTGTTATCTGCTGTACGGTACACTGCCTCTCCATACTACACAGACTTGTATTATCTACTGTATATTACTCTACCTCTCCATACTTCACAGGCCTGTGTCATCTGCTGTATGGCACACTGCCTCTCCATACTACACAGGCCTGTGTTATCTGTTGTATATTACACTGCCTCTCCATACTATACAGGCCTGTGCTATCTGCTGTAGGGTACACTGCCTCTCCATACTATACAGGCCTGTGCTATCTACTGTATATTACTCTGTCTCTCCATACTACACAGGCCTGTGTTATCTGCTATATATTACACTGCCTCTCCATACTACACAGGCCTGTGTTATCTGCTATATATTACACTGCCTCTCCATACTACACAGGCCTGTGTTATCTGCTGTACAGTACACTGCCTCTCCATACTACACAGGCCTGTGTCATCTACTGTACAGTACACTGCCTTTCCATAATACACAGGCCTATGTTATCTGCTGAATTTTTCACTGCCTCTCCATACTACACAGGCCTGTGCTATCTGCTGTACGGAACACTGCCCCTCCATACTACACAAGCCTGTGTTATCTGCTGTATATTACACTGCTTTCTCATACTTCACAGAACTGTGTTATCTGCTGTATATTACTCTGCCTCTCCATACTACAAAGGCCTGTGTTATCTGTTAAACGGCACACTACGTCTACATACTACACAAGCCTGTGTTATCTGCTGTACAGTACACTGCCTCTCCATGCTACACTGACCTATGTTATCTGAAATACGGCACAATGCCTCTTTATACTACACAGGCCTGTGTTATCTGCTGTATATTACACTGCCCCTCCATACTATACAGGCCTGTGCTATCTATTTTGCGGTACACTGCCTCTCCATACTACACAGGCCTGTGTTATCTGTTGTATATTACACTCCCTCTCCATACTACATAGGCCTGTGCTATCTGCTGTATATTACACTGCCTCTCCATACTATACAGGCCTGTGCTATCTGCTGTAGGGTACACTGCCCCTCCATACTATACAGGCCTGTGCTATCTGTTTTACGGTACTCTGCCTCTATACTACACAGGCCTGTGTTATCTACTGTATATTACTCTGCATCTCCATACTATACAGGCCTGTGTCATCTGCTGTACGGTACTCTGCTTCTCCATACTACACAGGCCTGTGTTATCTGCTGTATATTACACTGCTTTCTCATACTTCACAGAACTGTGTTATCTGCTGTATATTACTCTGCCTCTCCATACTACACAGGCCTGTGTTATCTGCTGTACGGTACACTGCCTCTCCATACTACACAGACTTGTATTATCTACTGTATATTACTCTACCTCTCCATACTACACAGGCCTGTGTCATCTGCTGTATGGCACACTGCCTCTCCATACTACACAGGCCTGTGTTATCTGTTGTATATTACACTGCCTCTCCATACTATACAGGCCTGTGCTATCTGCTGTAGGGTACACTGCCTCTCCATACTATACAGGCCTGTGCTATCTACTGTATATTACTCTGTCTCTCCATACTACACAGGCCTGTGTTATCTGCTATATATTACACTGCCTCTCCATACTACACAGGCCTGTGTTATCTGCTATATATTACACTGCCTCTCCATACTACACAGGCCTGTGTTATCTGCTGTACAGTACACTGCCTCTCCATACTACACAGGCCTGTGTCATCTACTGTACAGTACACTGCCTTTCCATAATACACAGGCCTATGTTATCTGCTGAATTTTTCACTGCCTCTCCATAATACACAGGCCTATGTTATCTGATGTATATTACACTGCCTCTCCATACTACACAGGCCTGTGCTATCTGCTGTGTGGTACACTGCCCCTCCATACTACACAAGCCTGTGTTATCTGCTGTATATTACACTGCTTTCTCATACTTCACAGAACTGTGTTATCTGCTGTATATTACTCTGCCTCTCCATACTACAAAGGCCTGTGTTATCTGTTTAACGGCACACTACGTCTACATACTACACAAGCCTGTGTTATCTGCTGTACAGTACACTGCCTCTCCATGCTACACTGACCTATGTTATCTGAAATACGGCACAATGCCTCTTTATACTACACAGGCCTGTGTTATCTGCTGTATGGTACACTGCCCCTCCATACTATACAGGCCTGTGCTATCTATTTTGCGGTACACTGCCTCTCCATACTACACAGGCCTGTGTTATCTATTGTATATTACTCTGCCTCTCCATACTACACAGGCCTGTTTTATCTGTTGTATATTACACTGCCTCTCCATACTACACAGGCCTGTGTTATCTGTTGTATATTACACTCCCTCTCCATACTACATAGGCCTGTGCTATCTGCTGTATATTACACTGCCTCTCCATACTATACAGGCCTGTGCTATCTGTTTTACGGTACTCTGCCTCTATACTACACAGGCCTGTGTTATCTACTGTATATTACTCTGCTTCTCCATACTACACAGGCCTGTGTTATCTGTTGTATATTACACTGCCTCTCCATACTAGACAGGCCTGTGCTATCTGCTGTATATTACACTGCCTCTCCATACTACACAGGCTTGTGTTATCTGCTGTATATTACACTGCCTCTCCATACTACAAAGGACTGTGTTATCTGCTATATATTACACTGCATCTACATACTACACAGGCCTGTGTTATCTGCTGTACAGTACACTGCCTTTTGAAACTACACAGAACAGTGTTATCTGCTGTACGGTACACTGCCTCTCCATACTACACAGGCCTGTGTTATCTGCTGTACGGTACACTGCCTCTCATTACTACACAGGCCTGTGTTATCTGCTGTACGGTACACTGCCTCTCCATACTACACAGGCCTGTGTCATCTACTGTACAGTACACTGCCTCTCCATACTACACAGGCCTGTGTTATCTGCTGTACGGTACACTGCCTCTTCATACTACACAGGCCTGTGTTATCTGCTGTATGCTACATTGTCTCTCCATACTACACAGGCCTGTGTTATCTGCTGTATGGTACATTGTCTCTCCATACTACACAGGCCTGTGATATCTTCTGTACAGTACACTGCCCCTCCATCCTACACAGGAATGTGATATCTTCTGTACGGTACACTGCCCCTCCATACTACACAGGCCTGTGTTATCTGCTGTATGGTACACTGCCTCTCCATACTACACAGGCCTATGTTATCTACTGTACGGTACACTGCCTCTCCATACTACACAGACCTGTGTTATCTGCTGTACGGTACAGTAACTATCCATTCTACACAGGCCTGTTTTATCTGTTGTATATTACTCTGCCTCTCCATACTACACAGACTTGTATTATCTGCTGAACGGTACACTGCCTCTCCATACTACACAGACCTGTGTAATCTGCTGTATGGTACTCTGCCTCTATGCTACACAGGCCTGTGTTATCTACTGTATATTACTCTGTCTCTCCATACTACACAGGCCTGTGTTATCTACTGTATATTACTCTGTCTCTCCATACTACACAGGCTTGTGTTATCTGGTGTATATTACACTGCCTCTCCATACTACACAGGCTTGTGTTATCTGCTGTAGGGTACACTGCCCCTCCATACTATACAGGCCTGTGCTATCTGTTTTACGGTACTCTGCCTCTATACTACACAGGCCTGTGTTATCTACTGTATATTACTCTACCTCTCCATACTACACAGGCCTGTGTCATCTGCTGTACGGTACTCTGCTTCTCCATACTACACAGGCCTGTGTTATCTGTTGTATATTACACTGCCTCTCCATACTAGACAGGCCTGTGCTATCTGCTGTATATTACTCTGTCTCTCCATACTACACAGGCCTGTGTTATCTACTGTATATTACTCTGTCTCTCCATACTACACAGGCTTGTGTTATCTGGTGTATATTACACTGCCTCTCCATACTACACAGGCTTGTGTTATCTGCTGTATATTACACTGCCTCTCCATACTACAAAGGACTGTGTTATCTGCTATATATTACACTGCATCTACATACTACACAGGCCTGTGTTATCTGCTGTACAGTACACTGCCTTTTGAAACTACACAGAACAGTGTTATCTGCTGTACGGTACACTGCCTCTCCATACTACACAGGCCTGTGTTATCTGCTGTACGGTACACTGCCTCTCCATACTACACAGGCCTGTGTCATCTACTGTACAGTACACTGCCTCTCCATACTACACAGGCCTGTGTTATCTGCTGTACGGTACACTGCCTCTCCATACTACACAGGCCTGTGTTATCTGCTGTATGCTACATTGTCTCTCCATACTACACAGGCCTGTGTTATCTGCTGTATGGGACATTGTCTCTCCATACTACACAGGCCTGTGATATCTTCTGTACAGTACACTGCCCCTCCATCCTACACAGGAATGTGATATCTTCTGTACGGTACACTGCCCCTCCATACTACACAGGCCTGTGTTATCTGCTGTATGGTACACTGCCTCTCCATACTACACAGGCCTATGTTATCTACTGTACGGTACACTGCCTCTCCATACTACACAGACCTGTGTTATCTGCTGTACGGTACTGTAACTATCCATTCTACACAGGCCTGTTTTATCTGTTGTATATTACTCTGCCTCTCCATACTACACAGACTTGTATTATCTGCTGTACGGTACACTGCCTCTCCATACTACACAGACCTGTGTAATCTGCTGTACGGTGCTCTGCCTCTATGCTACACAGGCCTGTGTTATCTACTGTATATTACTCTGCCTCTCCATACTACACAGGCCTGTGTCATCTGCTGTACGGTACACTGCCTCTCCATACTACACAGGCCTGTGTTATCTGTTGTATATTACACTGCCTCTCCATACTATACAGGCCTGTGTTATTTGTTGTATATTACACTGCCTCTCCATACTATACAGGCCTGTGCTATCTGCTGTAGGGTACACTGCCTCTCCATACTATACAGGCCTCTGCTATCTACTGTATATTACTCTGTCTCTCCATACTACACAGGCCTGTGTTATCTACTGTATATTACTCTGTCTCTCCATACTACACAGGCCTTTGTTATCTTGTGTATATTACACTGCCCCTCCATACTACACAGGCTTGTGTTATCTGGTGTATATTACACTGCCTCTCCATACTACACAGGCTTGTGTTATCTGCTGTATATTACACTGCCTCTCCATACTACAAAGGACTGTGTTATCTGCTATATATTACACTGCATCTACATACTACACAGGCCTGTGTTATCTGCTGTACAGTACACTGCCTTTTGAAACTACACAGAACAGTGTTATCTGCTGTACGGTACACTGCCTCTCCATACTACACAAGCCTGTGTCATCTACTGTACAGTACACTGCCTCTCCATACTACACAGGCCTGTGTTATCTGCTTTATGGTACATTGTCTCTCCATACTACACAGGCCTGTGATATCTTCTGTATGGTACACAGGCCTGTGTTATCTGCTGTATATTACACTGCCTCTCCATTCTACACAGGCCTGTTTTATCTGTTGTATATTACTCTGCCTCTCCATACTACACAGACCTGTGTTATCTGCTGTACTGTACAATGCCTCTCCATACTACACAGGTCTGTGTTATCTGCTGTATGGCACACTGCCTCTCCATACTACACAGGTATGTGTTATTTGCTGTACGGTACACTACTTCTCCATACTACACAAAACTGTGTTATTTGCTGTACGGTACACTACTTCTCCATACTACACAAAACTGTGTTATCTACTGTACGGTACACTGCCTCTCCATACTACACAGGCCTGTGTTATCTACTGTATGGTACTCTGCCTCTATAATACACAGGCCTGTGTTATCTGCTGCATATTACACTGCCTCTCCATACTACACAAGCCTATGTTATCTACTGTACAGTACACTGCCTCTCCATACTACACTGATCTGTGTTATCTGCTATATGGCACACTGCCTCTCCATATTCCAGAGGCCTGTGTTATCTGCTGTACGGTACACTGCCTCTCCATACAACACAGGCCTCTGCTATCTGCTGTACGGTACACTGCCTCTCCATACTACACAGGCCTGTGTTATCTGCTGTATGGTACACTTCCTCTCCATACTACACAGGCCTGTGTTATCTACTGTACGGTACATTGCCTCTCCATGCTACACAGGCCTATGTTATCTGCTGTATATTACACTGCCTCTCCATACTATACAGGCCTGTGTTATCTGCTGTACGGTACATTGCCTCTCCATACTACACAGACCTGTGTTATCTGCTGTATGTTACACTGCCTCTCCATACTACACAGGCCTGTGTTATCTGCTATATATTACACTGCCTCTCAATACTACACAGGGCTGTGTTATCAGCTATATATTACACTGCCTTTCGATACTACACAGGGCTGTGTTATCTGCTGTATGGTACACTGCCTCTCCATAATACACAGGCCTGTGTCATCTGCTGTATATTACACTGCCTCTCCATACAACACAGGCCTGTGTTATCTACTGTACAGTACAGTAACTCTCCATACTACACAGGCCTGTGTTATCTGCTGTATATAACACTGCCTCTCCATTCTACACAGGCCGGTTTTATCTGCTGTATATTACTCTGCCTCTCCATACTACACAGGCCTGTGTTATCTGCTGTACTGTACAATGCCTCTCCATACTACACAGGTCTGTGTTATCTGCTGTATGGTACACTGCTTCTCCATACTACACTGACCTGTGTTATCTGCTATTCGGCACACGGTCTCTTCATATTACACAGGCCAGCGTTATCTGCTGTATATTTCACACCCTCTATACTACACAGGCCAGCGTTATCTGCTATATGGCACACTGCCTCTCCATATTCCAGAGGCCTGTGTTATCTGCTATATATTACACAGCCTCTCCATACTACACAGGCCTGTGTTATATACTGTACGGTACTCTGCCTACACATACCACACAGGCCTGTGTTATCTGCTGTATATTACACTGCCTCTCCATACTACACAGGCCTGTGTTATCTGCTATACGGTACACTGCCTCTCCATACTACACAGGCCTGTGTTATCTGCTGTATATTACACTGACTCTCCATACTACACAGGCCTGTGTTATCTGCTATATATTACACTGCCTCTCCTTAATACACAGGCCTGTGTTATCTGCTGTATTATACTGCCTCTCCATACTACAAAGGCCTATGTTATCTACCGTACAGTTAACTGCCTCTCCTTACTACACAGGCCTCTGTTTTCTGCTGTACGGTACACTACCTCTCCATACTACACAGGCCTCTGTTATCTGCTTTATATTACACTGCCTTGCCATACAATACAGGCCTGTGTTATCTACTATACGGTACAGTGACTCTCCATACTACACAGGCCTGTGTTATCTGCTGTATATTACACTGCCTCTCCATACTACACAGGCCTGTGTTATCTGCTGTACGGTACACTGCTCCTCCATACTACACAGAACTGTGTTATCTGCTGTTCGACACACTGCCTCTCCATACTACACAGGCCTATGTTATCTACTGTACAGTACACTGCCTCTCCATACTACACAATCTGTGTTATTTGCTGTACAGTATACTGCCTCTCTATAATACACAGGCCTGTTATATGCTGTACGGTACACTGCCTCTCCTCACAACACAGGCCTGTGTTATCTACTGTACGGTGCAGTGATTCTCCATACTTCACAGGCCTCTGTTATCTGCTTTATATTACACTGCCTTGCCATACAATACAGGCCTGTGTTATCTACTATACGGTACAGTGACTCTCCATACTACACAGGCCTGTGTTATCTGCTGTATATTACACTGCCTCTCCATACTACACAGGCCTGTGTTATCTGCTGTATATTACACTGCCTCTCCATACTACACAGGTCTGTGTTATCTGCAGTACGGTACACTGCCCCTCCATACTACACAGGCCTGTGTTATCTGCTGTATATTACACTGCATCTCTATACTACACAGGCCTGTGTTATCTACTGTATATTGCACTGCATCTCTATACTACACAGGCCTGTGTTATCTGCTGTATATTACACTGCCTTCTTATACTTCACAGAACTGTGTTATCTGCTGTACGGTACACTACCTCTATATAATACAAAGGCCTGTGTTATCTGTTTAACGGCACACTGCCTCTACATACTACACAAGCCTGTGTTATCTGCTGTACAGTACACTGCCTCTCCATGCTACACTGACCTATGTGATCTGAAATAAGGCACACTGCCTCTTTATACTACACAGGCCTTTGTTATCTGCTGTATGGTACACTGCCTCTCCATAATACACAGACCTGTGTTATCTGCTATATGCGACACTGCCTCTCCATACTACACAGGCCAGTGTTATCTGCTGTACGGCACACTGCCTCTCCATACTACACAGGCCTGTGTTATCTGCTGTACTGCACACTGCCTCTCCATACTACACAGGCCTGTGTTATCTGCTGTACGGTACACTGACTCTCCATATTACACAGGCCTGTGTTATTTGATGTACGGTACACTGCCTCTCCATACTACACAGGCCTAAGTTATCTGCTATACGGCACACTGCCTCTCCATACTACACAGGCTTGTGTTATCTGCTGTACGGTACACTGCCTCTCCATATTACACAGGTCTGTGTTATCTGCTGTACGACACACTGCCTCTCCATACTACACAGGCCTGTGTTATCTAATGTACGGTACACTATACAGCCTGTGTTATCTGCTGTACAGTACACTGCCTCTCCATACTACACTGATCTGTGTTATCTGCTATACGACACACTGCCTCTCCACATTCCAGAGGCCTGTGTTATCTGCTGTATATTACACTGCCTCTCCATACAACACAGGCCCCTGTTATCTGCTGTACGGTACACTGCTTCTTCATACTACACAGAACCATGTTATCTGCTGTATATTACACTGCCTCTCCATACTACACAGGCCTTTGTTATCTGTTGTACAGTACACTTCCTTTTCATACTACACAGAACCATGTTATCTGCTGTATATTACACTGCCTCTCCATACTACACAGAACCATGTTATCTGCTGTATATTACACTGCCTCTCCATACTACACAGGCCTTTGTTATCTGTTGTACAGTACACTGCCCCTCCATACTACACAGGCCTGTGTTATCTGCTGTACGGAACACTGCCTCTCAATACTACAGAGGCCTGTGTTATCTGCTGTATATTACACTGCCTTTCCATACTACACAAGCCTATGCTATCTGCTGTAGGGTTCCTTGCCTCTCCATACTACACAGGCCTGTGTTACCAGCTGTATATTACACTGCCTCTCCATACTACACATGCCTGTTATCTGCTGTATATTACACTGCCTCTCCATACTACACATGCCTGTTATCTGCGGTATATTACACTGCCTCTCCATACTACACATGCCTGTTATCTGCTGTACGGTACACTGCCTCTCCATACTACACAGGACTGTTTTACCAGCTGTATATTACACTACCTCTCCATACTACACAGGCCTGTGTTATCTACTGTATGGTACTCTGCCTCTATACTACACAGGCCTATGTCATCTGCTGTATATTACACTGCCTCTCTATACTACACAGGCCTGTGTTATCTGCTGTATATTACACTGCCTCTTAATACTTCACCAAACTGTGTTATCTGCTCTACGGCACACTGCCTTTCCATACTACACAGGCCTGTGTTATCTACTGTACGGTACACTGCCCCTTCATACTATACAGGCCTGTGCTATCTGCTGTATGGTACACTGCTTCTTCATACTACATACAGTTGTGTTCAAAATTATTCAACCCCCAATGCTGTAAAGGGTTTTAGGGAATTTAGTGTACATTTGTAATTGTGTTCAGAATGAAATTTTACAAGGACTTTTTAAAGAACCAAATGCAACTAAAATGACATCAATTGTTTCTGTAACACAGTATTAAATGTGTTTTTTTGTGATTTCTTCATTGACACAATTATTGAACCCCTTAAAGACTACCACTCTTAAGAACAGAGGTTCATTCAAGTGTTTTCGATCAGGTATTGAAAACACCTGTGGATGTCAAGGAGCAGTAATCAAGCATAATAAGCACCAATTAGGCAGATTTAAAAGGACTGTGATGCTCAGCTCCTTCTAGACATTTCCTGGTGTGTTTACAAACATGGTGAAGTCAAGAGAATGGTCCAGGAAGACAAGAGAAGAGGTGATTTATCTTCACAGGAAGGGCAATGGCTATAAGAAGATTGCAAAGATGTTAAACATACCAAGAGACACCATAGGAAGCATCATTCGCAAATTCAAGGCATTGAAGGGGGAAGTTATCATTATGGGAGATTTCAATCTTCCTGATGTAAACTGGAAAACCAAAATAGCTAGTTCTGCCAGGAGTACAGATATTCTAAATTCCCTACTGGGATTATCTCTACAGCAAGTAGTGGAGGAGCCAACCCGGAAGGAGGCAATTTTAGATTTAGTATTCACAAATGGGAATTTGGTATCTGATATTACTGTAGGGGAAAGCTTGGGATCTAGTGATCACCAGTCAGTGTGGTTTACTATAAGTACAGTGACTGAGTCACACCACACAAAAACAAAAGTTTTAGATTTTAGAAAAACTGACTTTTCTAAAATTAGATTAGTGGTATACAAGTCCCTATCAGACTGGAACAGTTTCATTGGAGTCCAGGAGAAATGGGACTACTTAAAAGAGGCACTATTGAAGGCAACAGAAAATTGCATTAGGCTTGTCCGTAAAAGCAAAAAAAGGAAGAGACCACTGTGGTACTCAGCAGAAGTGGCCAAAATCATTAAAAACAAAAAGATAGCATTTAGGAATTATAAAAAAAAAAAAAAAAAAACGAGGATGACAGGCTAATTTACAAGATTAGGCAGAGAGAGGCCACACAAGTTATAAGAGCTTCTAAAGCACAGGCAGAAGAGAAATTAGCTCAGTCAGGGAAAAAAGGCGATAAGGCATTCTTCAGATACATAAATGAAAAAAGGAAACTAAAACAAAGAATTACAAAATTAAAAACCAAAGAAGGAAGGTATATGGAAGAAGATAAAGAACTAGCTGACTGCCTTAATGAATACTTGAGGAAAATGAAGGAAATGGACCTCAGTTAGGAAAGAAGACTAATGAATCTTTTGATGCATGTGTCTTTACAGAGGAAGAGGTCCTAAGTCAACTGTCTAAAATCAATACAAATAAGTCACAGGGGCCTGATGGGATACACCCAAGGCTATTAAAAGTGCTCAGCGGTGAACTAGCAAAACCATTAACAGATTTATTTAACCAATCACTGGTAACAGGAGTCGTCCCAGAAGATTGGAAATTAGCAAATGTTGTGCCCATTCACAAGAAAGGTAGTAGGGAGGAATCGGGCAACTATAGGCCAGTAAGCCTGACATCAATAGTGGGGAAATTAATGGAAACCATACTTAAGGAGAGTATTGTGGAACATCTAAAATCCCATGGATTGAAAGATGAAAAACATCATGGGTTTACTTCAGGGAGATCATGTCAAACTAATGTTATTGATTTTTTTGATTGGGTGACTAAAACAATAGATGGCGGAGGTGCAGTAGACATCGCTCATCTAGACTTTAGTAAGGCTTTCGATACTGTCCCACATAGAAGGCTTATCAATAAATTGCAGTCTTTGGGCTTGGACTTCCATATTGTTGAATGGATTAGGCAGTGGCTGAGGGACAGACAACAGAGGGTTGTAGTCAATGGAGTATATTCAGACCAAGGTCTTGTTACCAGTGGGGTACCTCAGGGATCTGTTCTGGGACCTGTATTGTTTAATATCTATCAGCGAAATTGCAGAAGGCCTCGATGGTAAGGTGTGTCTTTTTGCTGATGACACAAAGATTTGTAACAGGGTTGATGTTCCTGGAGGGATGCACCAAATGGAAAAGGACTTAGGAAAACTAGAGGAATGGTCAAAAATCTGGCAACTAAAATTTAATGTGGATAAGTGCAAAATAATGCACCTGGGGCGTAAAAACCCAAGAGCAGAATATAAAATCAGTGATACAGTCCTAGCCTCAGTATCTGAGGAAAGGGATTTAGGGGTCATTATTTCAGAAGACTTAAAGGTAGGCAGACAATGTCATAGAGCAGCAGGAGATGCTAGCAGAATGCTTGGGTGTATAGGGAGAGGAATTACCAGTAGACAGAGGGAGGCGCTCATGCCGCTCTACAGAGCACTAGTGAGACCTCATCTGGAGTATTGTGCTCAGTACTGGAGACCATATCTCCAGAAGGATATAGATACTCTAGAGAGAGTTCAGAGAAGAGCTACTAAACTGGTCCATGGATTGCAGGATAAAACTTACCAGGAAAGATTAAAGGACCTTAACATGTATAGCTTGGAAGAAAGATGAGACAGAGGGGATATGATAGAAACTGCTAAATACATAAAGGGAATCGACAAGGTAAAAGAGGAGAGAATATTTAAAAGAAGAAAAACTACCACAAGAGGACAAAGTTTTAAATTAGAGGGGCAAAGGTTTAAAAGTAATATCAGGAAGTATTACTTTACTGAGAGTAGTGGATGCATGGAATAGCCTTCCTGCAGAAGTGGTAGCTGCAAATACAGTGGAGGAGTTTAAGCTTGCATGGGATAGGCATAAGGCCATCCTTCATATAAGATAGGGCCAAGGGCTATTCATAGTACTCAGTATATTGGGCAGACTAGATGGGCCAAATGGTTCTTATCTGCCGACACATTCTATAAGGCAAATGGCACTGTTGAAGCGCTACCTGGTCGTGGCAGAAAGAAGATGCTGACTTCGACTGCTGTGCGCTACCTGAAGCGCAAAGTGGAGAAAAGTCCCCGTGTGACTGCTGAGGAACTGAAAAAAGATTTGTCAGATGTGGGTACTGAAGTTTCAGCTCAGACAATAAGGCGCACACTGCGTAATGAAGGCCTCCATGCCAGAACTCCCAGGCGCACCTCCTTGCTGTCTCCAAAGAATAAGAAGAGTCGACTGCAGTATGCCAAAAGTCATGTGGACAAACCACAAAAGTTTTGGGATAGTGTTCTGTGGACTGATGAAACAAAATTAGAACTGTTTGGGCCCATGGATCGACGCTATGTTTGGAGGAGGAAAAACAAGGCCTATGAAGAAAAGAACACCTTGCCTACTGTGAAGCATGGTGGGGGGTCAATCATGCTTTGGGGCAGTTTTGCTTCTACAGGTACAGGGAAGCTTCAGCGTGTGCAAGGTACCATGAATTCTCTTCAGTACCAGGAGATATTGGATGGAAATGTGATGCAGTCCGTCACAAACCTGAGGCTTGGGAGACGTTGGACCTTTCAACAGGACAATGATCCCAAGCATACCTCCAAGTCCACTAGAGCATGGCTGCAGATTAAAGGCTGGAACATTTTGAAGTGGCCATCGCAGTCACCAGACTTAAATCCGATTGAGAACCTCTGGTGGGACTTAAAGAAAGCAGTTGCAGCGCGCAAGCCTAAGAATGTGACTGAACTGGAGGCTTTTGCCCATGAAGAATGGGCGAAGATACCCGTAGATCGCTGCAAGACACTTGTGTCAAGCTATGCTTCACGTTTAAAAGCTGTTATAACTGGAAAAGGATGTTGTACTAAGTACTAAGATTGAATGTCACTTGGGGGTTGAATAAAACTGATAATGATGTGAGCACAGAAAAGACATTTGTGGTTATTTCATTATAAATGTTATGTTATATTTGTCTGACTTACAAGGGCCTCTTTGATTTAATTGTAAACAAGATGAGTGAAAAGATCAAAATCAATGTCAAACTGGACAAAACACTCAATTTCAGTGGGGGTTGAATAATTTTGAACACAACTGTAGAACTGTGTTATCTGCTGTACGGTACAATGCCTCTCCATACTACACAGGCCTGTGTTATCTGCTGTATATTACACTGCCTTTATATACTACACAGGCCTGTGCTATCTGCTGTGTGGTACACTGCCGCTCCATACTACACAAGCCTGTGTTATCTGTTGTATATTACACTGCCTCTCCATACTACACAGGCCTGTGTTATCTGTTGTATATTACACTGCCTCTCCATACTACACAGGCCTGTGTTATCTGTTGTATATTACACTGCCTCTCCATACTACACAGGCCTGTGCTATATGCTGTGTGGTACACTGCCGCTCCATACTACACAAGCCTGTGTTATATGCTATACAGTACACTGCCTTTCTAAGCTACACTGACCTGTTATCTGCTGTACCGTACACTGCCTCTCCATACTAAACAGGCCTTTGTTACCAGCTGTACAGTATACTGCCTCTCCATACTACACTGACCTGTGTTTCCAGTTGTATATTACACTGCCTCTCCATACCACACAGGCGTGTGTTACTAGCTGTATATTACACTGCCTCTCCATACCACACAGGCGTGTGTTACTAGCTGTATATTACACTGCCTCTCCATACCACACAGGCTTGCGTTACTAGCTGTATATTACACTGCCTCTCCATACCACACAGGCTTGTGTTACTAGCTGTATATTACACTGCCTCTCCATACCACACAGGCTTGTGTTACCAGCTGTATATTACACTGCCTCTCCATACCACACAGGCTTGTGCTACTAGCTGTATATTACACTGCCTCTCCATACCACACAGGCTTGCGTTACTAGCTGTATATTACACTGCCTCTCCATACCACACAGGCTTGTGCTACTAGCTGTATATTACACTGCCTCTCCATACCACACAGGCTTGTGTTACTAGCTGTATATTACACTGCCTCTCCATACTACACAGGCTTGTGTTACTAGCTGTATATTACACTGCCTTTGCATAGGACACAGATTTGTTTTGGGCCTCTCATGAAGATCATTATATGTAACACAGAGAGAAAGTGATGTGTGGGGGTTGGGAGGCGTTGACATCTAATTAACACTACAACCTGCACCAATGGAAACCCTTTATTTTCATAATTAACTCATCATCCGCTGACGCATCATGATTATATCTTCTTTGATGCTGTTCTCTACCAGAAGCCGGCGACAGGTCAGTGACGACTCGTCTAGACGGTGAGGAGCGCCGGTGGATTATAAAGGTTTTCTCATTCTCCCTCACTGTATATCAGGCCCTTTATAAAAGGTCACAACGTCATAGATTTTATAAGGTCGTCTCTGCTGGCAGGGTAAGATTTCGAGCATATACCCCCTCAGCTCGATCTACATGCCTCAGTGAGGAGCATGCGATGCTCCTGGTGACATCAGCTGATCACCAGTGGTCCTGCAGCAGAGCACCCCCATCATCACCGAGGGCCCCAAGAACAACTTCTTCGTATATGCCATGAACACCCCAGGGCATTGACAGCAGTATTTTTCATGTTCAGCTTTTTATACTGCTTGTGTTATTTTATATTGATGCGAACAGCAAAAAGCATTGGACCAGTGCTGCGGATCGCCAGCCCGATCCCTGTACGGCCCTCCATGGGCCCCCTGTCATACCATCCTAACCTTACACCGACATGGTGACTTCACCCCCACCTCTATAATAGTACAGACCAACATCCTTTAAAAGTGGTGACCACTGATCAATACGACTGGTGGGGGGTCTGACTCCTGGCCCGACGCTGGATGCCGCGTCCCCTTGATTGTTTAGCAAGCACAGTGCCATATATTTGATAGTGGCTGTTCCTGGTATTGCAACTCAGTCCAACTAAAGTGAATGGGACTGAACTGCAGTAATCAGGCACCGCCACAACGGTACAGAGGGCGCTGTGATCACTAAACAATGATCAAATGTACGGAAATGTCTGTACGTAGTAATGGCGAGCGACTAGTGCTGCCCACAAACCGTAGCTCATGCCTCCCTGGACGGAACATCAGACACAAGCCCGAACCCCAGAAGACCACACAGAAGGTACATCTGATCGTGTGGCTGTTAAATAAAACAGCACGGCCTTTATCATTTCTTGAATAATGTCACATTTTAATGTAAACATCAAATAATGTACTAAAATGTGTACGGAAAAAAAGAAAAAAACTGAAGCGCAACAAGAAATTTCTGATTTTTTTTGGTGTTTTTTCTTAATTTTTTTTTTAATATCTTTTTTTTTTTTCTTTTCCCAATATCACTGAAGAGGAGGAGGAGGAGGTTAAAGCCGGATTACAAACATTTACGCATGCATAGTGAAAAGAAACAAGAATTATTTACCAAATCCACACAGTCGTCTCTTTGTAAAATAGTTATTAAATCTACTGAGCACCGACAGAGCTAAAAACTGGATTCTCGTCTTTAATGATCCGGTTACAAAAAAAAATATAAAAATTATCGAAAAAAAAAAATTCTAACAAATGCAACCAACAAAGCTACACGTCTGACGCTGCCAGCCAGAAAACAAACTGCAGAACGGATCTCGTCTCTTTATTGTAAAGTAGAATCATTTTATTTGATTATTATATATTTTTTTTTTATATTTATACTTTTGCACTTTTTTTTGTTCCTGTTTTCGCACATTTAAAATGTGGACACATTATTCCGTACTGTAAAGCAGTGTCGTACGCCTGTGTATTGCCTCGCAGAGGTATCTGTAGAGTTTAACAAACCCAAGCTAGGAATATAGAAAAAAAATAAATCATAAAGGAAAAAAAAAAGTACAAAAAAAAACAAAATCTACAAAACTTTTTGATTTTGAAATGTTTTTTTTTGTGTGTTTTATATACTTTGCATCCAATCATTGTGTACAAGCAAAGTACATGCTACTGCCAAAAAAAAATAAAAAGTTCAATAGGCCTCCCCTCCAAAAAATTTTTTTTCCCCCGACCCAATTGGAACAATTAGTAATACAAAAATTTCAATGCAGCATTCTGGTTGGTACCATTTTAAATGAGGGGAAAAAAAGCTTCCACAGCTTATAAGCTCCGCCCACTGCGCCAGCCGCCTCAAAAACAGACATTTTAATACCTAACGAAATTGAGTAAATGGCCGCAGAAGCTCTAATTGGTGTGATGTTTTTTTTTTTATATATATACATTCACACTGAAATCTTTGTAGTAGTAATTGCTTATCAGGGTCCCCAAGACAGAAAAAAAATAAAATACAATTAAAACCTAAAGTCTGAAGACTGTTCAATAATAATTTTTTTTTTTTTTTTACTGAAGACAGCATCAGAAAAAACACAGCTAAAACCAAAGCAAAACAAATAATGGATTTTTATGGTTAAGCTAAAAAAAAAAAAAAAATGTAAAAAGAAAAATAATAAAAAAGAGGAAAAACAAAAATTAAAATACAAGCCATAGAGAAAAAAAGTGAATGTAATAAGATACAATTTTTACATGGACTGGTTTATTTCTGCTACAGAAACCCAGTATTGGATGCCGACGTCAACTGAATAACTGTAAAGACTACTTACATTTTTTTTCTCTTTAAATACAACTTTGACAAAATTTTAATATTTTTTTCTCTTAATTTTTCTCTTTTTTTTTTAAACTTTTTACTTTCTGTAATTTTATTTTTTCTTAAAGATATATTGCCGAAGCTGCTAACTGTAATGCAACATTTATGACACGTTAAAAAAAAGGGTTACGTAAAACGGTCATAAGCCTCGCCCCACGGTAAAAGGCGGGGGAAAAAAACTTTATTTTTTGGGATTTTCCTCTCTGTAACAGTTGTTGCAGATTTCTGCAAAGCTACAAACTGTTACCAGTGGATGTATACTGGGTACAATATACATTCACACATCATTGTTATATAATTTTTTTTATGTGCATTTGCGTCGCCGTTCTTGCACCTATGTAAAATTTCCATTAGCTACAGCAATGGGAGATCAGAGCCAGGAGCAGCAGCAGTTCTGCGGACAACTGCTATCTCGCCTCAATGTTTGTCAAGATTATTTTTTTTTTTTAAATAATTAAAAACTCAATATTGAGTAAGGTAGATATTTTAAAAATGGCAGCAGAGATCAGTAGGCCGTGAGCCGTAAATTACGTGTGCATAATTCTTGCAGATACACAGACGGCGACGCAAAACACGTTTTCTTTTTTTTATGCACACATACAAGAAAAAAATGAAAAAACCCAAAATGCTTAAAATGACAGTGAGGCTATAGGTCACTCATTAACCAAAACTAAAATATTTCTACAAAATGACAAAAAAAAAATTGTATACAAAAAACACAAAAGGCAAAAAGTGAGGGGGGAGGGTCTACTTAAAATAGGAATAGAAGCCGTTGTTACCTGATGAACTCCCTAAGCTAAGTTCCTGAAATAAAGACAGGGGGTCGCTATTCTTTTTTGCCTGTTCAGGTGGGGGTTTGGGCTTAGGTGGAGCCCGCAGGGCGCTAGCGTAAGACATGGTGGGCTTGTTGGCGCCCGCGTTCTGTTGGGCGGCTGCGGTTCCGTTGGGTTCTGCATTCTGCTTGTTGGACATGAGAGGGGGGAACTGGCCCAGATGCTGCAGGACGTTGTAATTGAAGGAGCTGGACATCTGCAGGTTCTCCGCTTTGAGATGCTCGTCAGGGGGCTTCACCATTTTCTGGGGAGCAACTGTTACAAAGAGAGGTTAACAATCAGTGAAGGGACATGGCGGTAAATTACATGGAAACAAACAGCAAAGGAATATAAAGGGGGCTGTCCAGGATAAAGAACCTGGCTGTGGATGGTCCTGGAAGCTCAGCTGTATTCAGCTATATGGAGCTGAGCTGCAATACCAAATACAATCAGCTAAGGGCAGGGGGTGCTCTTTCTGGAGGAAAGCAGTCATATTTTTCTAATTCTGGGGCCCTTATAAGTATACACAGCACATTCATGAAGTCTTCAGACCCGTTCACTTTTTTCACATTTTGTTATCCTGCTTCTTGTGCTAAAATAAAAAAATAAATAAAAATATCACATTTTCCTCCCATCATTTTGCCCTCAATACCTCATAACTAGAAAGTGAAAAAGGAGATTTTTTGTGAAACTCACCTGTAAAATCTTTTTCTCGTTGTTTCCATTGGGGGACACAGACCATGGGTATAGCTTGAGGTATCAGTAGGAGGGACACTATGCAAATGAAAGCGCTCCTCCTCCTCGGGCTATACCCCCCGGCTCCAGCAGGAGAAACTCAGGCGTTGCAAAATGTGTAGGAGAAGGAGAAAGAATCCAAATAATGGAAACCATCAAACCAAGGCCCAGAGGCCCAACCAACAACAGAACCCCTCCTGCAACAAACAGAATGGGCGGGAGCTGTGTCCCCCAATGGAAACAACGAGAAAAAGATTTTACAGGTGAGTTTCACAAAAAATCTCCTTTTCTCGTACATTCCATTGGGGGACACATTCCATGGGACGTCCTAAAGCAGTCCATGGGGTGGGGAAAAACATCAACACCGCCAGGAAAAAAAACGTCCAACTGTCAGACAGGAACCACAGCCTGCAAAAAGGATGGAACAGGAGGGAGTACCACTTTATCCTGATGAAAAACCAGAAAAGGCTCCTGGCAAGAAGGAGCGGCCAGCTCCGATACTCGCCCAATGGAAGTTATGGTCACAAGGAAGAACACCTTCCAGGTAATCATAGTCAGGGAGACCCCCCCTCAATGGCTCGAAGGGAGCTGACTGAAGAGCGGGGAGGATCAAATTGAGATCCCCAGAGGCAAAGGGGGGACGTACGGAGGAGCCGAACGCGCCACCCCCTGCAGGAAGGTCTTCACAGGACCCAGGAGAGCAAGAGATCTTTGAAAGAAGACCGCTAAGGCCGAAACTTGGCCCGTCAGGGAGCCCAGGGACAGCCCCAGCTCAAGGCCAGACTGAAGGAAAGAAAGAATCACCGGAATGGAAAAAACTAAGTGGAGGGAACCCTGAGTTCTCACAAAAAAGCAGGAAGGCATTCCAGGTACGGTATTAAATCCTGGAGGAAGCCGGCTTCCTTGCCCTAACCATGGTTCTAACGACAGAATCCGAGAACCCCCTCTTCTTCAGGATGGAGGTTTCAACAGCCACGCCGTGAAACGAAGAGACCGTAAATTCCAGTGGAAAAGCAGTCCTTGAGACAGGAGATCTTCCCTGTCGGGAAGAGACCATGGTGCGTCTGCCAGCATCCGGGCGACGTCCGAGAACCATGCGCGACTAGACTAATCCGGGGCGATGAGAATGGACGGAATCCCTTCCGCCTCGATACTGCGTAGAACCTTCGGCAGCAGAGGAAGTGGAGGGGAGACATAAAGGAGGCTGAAGTCCTTCCAAGGAGCCACCAGCGCGTCCCCCTCGTGTGCCTTGGGATCCCGAGAGCGAGCCAGGAACACCGGAACTTTGTTGTTGAGCCTGGACGCCATCAAGTCCACATCTGGATGGCCCCACCGGTGACAGACGTCTTCGAATACGTGTGGATGCAGAGACCACTCGCCTAGATCCACCCTGTTGCGACTTAGGAAGTCCGCTGTCCAGTTGACGACTCCCGGGATGTACACCGCCGACAACAGCGGAACATGAGACTGCCCACTGCAGGATCCTCCTCACTTCCTGCATCACCGCCCGGCTGCGGGTCCCACCTTGGTGATTGATGTAAGCCACAGCCGTGGCATTGTCTGACTGAACCCGCACGGACGGCCGGCAAGGAGAGGAGTCCAATGGGAGAGGGAGTGACAAACCGCTCCCAGTTCCACGATGTTGATCGGGAGGCGGGATTCCGCCTCTGACCAAACCCCCTGGACCGTGAGGGATCGGAGAACGCCGGCCTAACCCAGGAGACTGGCATCTGTGGTGACAATCGCCAAGAGACCGGGAGAAAGGACCTCCCTGACCTCAGATTTTGAAGGGACAGCCACCAAGGGAGTGATGCCCGAACCCACAGAGACAGACTGACGCGAGCGTCCAGACCCAGAGAGGTCTTGTCCCAGAGGTAAAGGATCTCATGTTGAAGCGATCGAGTGTGAAATTGGGCATATGGAACGGCCTCGAAGGAGGCCACCATAAGACCCAGGACCCGCATGCACTCCCGAATGGAGAGGCACGGGGAGCGCAGGAGGTGCAACACCGCCCCCTGGATCTGGGAGGACTTCGAGTCCGGAAGATACACTTTGGCAGCCGAAGTATCCAGGACCATCCCCAGGAAGGAGAGTCTCTGGGAGGGAAGGAGAGATGACTTTGGGATGTTGATCAGCCACCCAAATTGTTCCAGTGTCCGAACGGTGATCCGGACGCCGTCCTCGGCCTGCAGTAGCGAGGGGGCCTTCATCAGAATGTCGTCTAGATAAGGCAGCACAGTAATGCCCCTGGAGCGAAGAAGCACCATAAGCGGTGCGAGGATCTTGATAAAGACCCGCGGGGCGGTTGCTAACCCAAAAGGAAGAGCGACAAACTGATAGTGCCTGTTGCCAATGGCGAAGCGCAGAAAACGTTGGCGACATTCTGTGATAGGGATGTGAGGATAGGCGTCCTGGATGTCCCCAGATGCGAGGAACTCCCCTGGAAGCAGAGAAGCAATAACTGAGCGTAGGGACTCCATCCGAAATCTCCGTACCCGCAGAAGCTTGTTGAGTAGCTTCAGATCCAGGATCGGCCGCACCGACACCTCCTTCTTTGGGACCACGAACAGGTTTGAATAGAATCCTATTCCTTGTTCCTCTAGGGGAACTGGGGCGATAACCCCCCTGTCTAGCAGGGAAGGCACTGCCCTTAAGAGGTCCGAGGCCCGGGCCGGATCCCCCGGAACGCGAGAAGGGAAAAAACGTTCCGGCGGTCTGGACGCGAACTCAATCTTGTAACCCGAACTTACAACTTCTAGCGCCCAGACATCCTGAACATGAGCCCTCCAGACCTGCTGGTAAGAGAGCAGGCGGCCCCCCCACCGCAAGGGGTGGGGGCGTCCCTTCATGCGGAGGCCTGCTTGGGAGCAGCAGGACGGGCTGACTGCGTCTTCTGGCGCCAGGAAGACTGGGGCCTAAAGGAGGGCTTCTTGCGGGAGTCCTGAGACCCCCCCGCGGAGGAGAACGGAGACGCCCTGTTGTTAGGGAAGCGACGAAATGACTGGTACCGGGAACCAGAAGCCGTGGACCGAAAGGAGCGCTTGGCTCTGGGCTGGGGCAGATGAGTGCTCTTGCCTCCTGTCGCGCCAGAGATAAATTCGCCCAAACAGTCTGGACCCTTAAAGGGAAGGTGAGCAAGGGAACGCTTAGAAGAAACGTCCGCATCCCACACTTTCAACCAGACCTCTCTGCACTGAATGACTGAGAGGGCAGAGATGCGGGCAAAGAGGGAACCAATGTCCCTGGAAGCCTCGCATAGGAAGATGGAAGCCTGAGACACTTGGTGAATCAGATCCAGCATGTCAGCAGACGCATCTTGTTCCGCCAGATCTTGGTGGAGGCGCTGTGACCACACTGACAGGGCTCTGGCAACCCAAGCAGAGGCAAAGGCAGGCCGCAGGGACCTGCCCGCCAAAGAGAAAATGGATTTGGCGAGAGAATCCAGACGCCTGTCCACCACGAGGAGCCATCTAGGTCAGGAAGGGCCGTATTCTTGGCTAATCTGGCCACCGGGGTTCCACCTTAGGGGGAGAAGACCACTTCTCCACACTATCCTCCGGAAAAGGATACAGCATATCCATGCGTTTGGTGGCAGAAAACTTTTGATGAGGGCGATTCCAGGCCTTAGCTATGACCGTGGAAAATTCCCCATGGACCGGAAGCACTACCGTCCCAGGCTCTTTAGATGGCAAAAAGGGAGAACTCCCGACTAGTGGAAGGAGGAGAATCCCCGTGGAGATTAAAGGTGTTACGGACAGCCGCTACCAAGTCAGCCACCAAGGTGGGGTGCTTAGGTGGGGTGTCCGGCTCCGCGACATCATCTGAGCCAGACAATTCCCCTTCAGACTTGTGCTCCCTAGGGGTGGGAGAATAGTCCGCATGCACCACTAGGCTAGGGGGGAAAGCGGAGTCAGCCGAGGATGGACGCTGCCGCTCACGCTGCCTCTTAACGGTCTTAATTGAGTGGAGATGGAGTGGTTGGAGCTACAGGATTAGCCATTGCCATACGGTCCATAAAGGACATGGCTGCCTTGGCAACTAGGGCCAAATCAGCGGTCGCGCCGGACATAACAGAGGCCCAAGCGGGTACCGCAGGCTCCATAGAGACAGGGGAGGAACTGGATTGGGTGAAAGAAGGGGGAGAAGGGCGATCCCGACTGGGGGCAGGGCAGGAGGCACAGGTACCAGAGACAGTTAAAGGGAAAAGACACGCCTTACAGGACCCCATTGGGGTCTGAGAAGCGGATTTTGGCAGACTTAAGTGGGGCCCCAGGCTTAGGCATGATGGCAGCACAAAAGGAAGATCACTTAAATCGCTGAAGAAAGAGATAAATACGTCCTATCACCTAGGCAACGCAGAGTTAACAGCAGAGGAGTCGGGAGCTGCAGTGCGATGTGCACAGCTTGACAGCAGGAAGGAGCCAGAGCGGAGCGTGAGGCTCCGCCCCCAAAATGACATCAATGGCGGGAAAAAGCGCGCGCGCACACTATTTGAATTGTCCTCTTCCCCGGACGACGCAAATGGCGTATCGGGGGTTAAATGCCGAGTGCAGGTGGCGGAGACCCCTTATGAAACGGGGACCAGGAAGGTACCCAGGAAGGTAGGAGCGGGGGGCGGAGCCTGCAACGGCGCCCCCGATGTAATAAAAAGAAAGTAAGATGCCCGGTCCAGCAGGGAGCAACCCCAAGATAAACCCCTGTGCCTCCAAAGCCCATCCCCAACATAAAACACCCATCTCCCAATTCACCCAGACGGCCCATAGGCGGGGGTGGGGGGGAGATGAGTACTTATCTGTCCTGAAGTCTTCTCCCTCTGAAAGTGACCAGCAGAGTTCGCCTCTTCAGACGTCTGACTCAGAAGTGCAGTGCTCTGGGTGGAGGGCAGCATAGGTGACCCAAAAGCTGGTGGGATACCGGAGCTAACAGGTCGAGCCCGGATCCACTCCAAAGAACGGCGGCGGGCACTCCATGGGGGACCAGGAAAGCGCCATGCTAGATGGGGACACAGGTCAGCATGGCGCTTTCCTGGTCCCCCATAGAGTTCCCGCCGCCGTTCTTTGGACGTTGCCTGGCCGCCTCCATTTCCCCCCCAGAAGAAAAGTGGATCCGGGCTCGACCTGTTAGCTCCGGTATCCCACCAGCTTTTGGGTCACCTATGCTGTAGTGATGTCCGGATCATGAACGAATCGTTCATTTGAATGGATTCAGTTCACTGAACCGGAAGAGTCGGTTCCTCTGACTGAGCCGATCCGTGTGAAGCCGCTCAGTCAGATTAGCATAGAGGCAGCAGCAGGCAGTGTAATAGGAGCCGACAGTGGAAGATAGCCCCGCCCCTCCCCGCCCTCCAACCAATCAGAGGCAGCCAGCACTGACTCACAGAACAGGGGGAGTCGCAGGGACTCGGAGAATAGTCTGACAGTTTATTAGTTAAAAGAATCGAATGAGTCACCGACCGTGTCACCGAGTCCCTGCCAGACTTCCTGCTCTGCGGCTCCCTGTCTCCCGGGCATTAGTATAGCATGTAGTGGAGCTGAGGCCCCTGAGAGCAACATGGCGGAACCCATATGGAGGCAGGAGGGAAACATCTGTGTGTACAGGGCCCTGGCTGTGACACTGAGCCCAAGAGCTGACAATCTATACATTGTGTATGTGACACTGAGCCCAGGAGCTGACAATCTATACATTGTGTATGTGACACTGAGCCCAAGAGCTGACAATCTATACACTGTGTATGTGCCACTGAGCCCAGGAGCTGACAATCTATACACTGTGTATGTGCCACTGAGCCCGGGAGCTGACAATCTATACACTGTGTATGTGCCACTGAGCCCGGGAGCTGACAATCTATACACTGTGTATGTGCCACTGAGCCCAGGAGCTGACAATCTATACATTGTGTATGTGCCACTGAGCCCAGGAGCTGACAATCTATACACTGTGTATGTGCCACTGAGCCCAGGAGCTGACAATCTATACACTGTGTATGTGCCACTGAGCCAGGGAGCTGACAATCTATACACTGTGTATGTGCCACTGAGCCCAGGAGCTGACAATCTATACATTGTGTATGTGACACTGAGCCCAGGAGCTGACAATCTATACATTGTGTATGTGACACTGAGCCCAGGAGCTGACAATCTATACATTGTGTATGTGACACTGAGCCCAGGAGCTGACAATCTATACATTGTGTATGTGACACTGAGCCAGGGAGCTGACAATCTATACATTGTGTATGTGCCACTGAGCCAGGGAGCTGACAATCTATACACTGTGTATGTGACACTGAGCCCGGGAGCTGACAATCTATACATTGTGTATGTGCCACTGAGCCCAGGAGCTGACAATCTATACACTGTGTATGTGACACTGAGCCCAGGAGCTGACAATCTATACACTGTGTATGTGACACTGAGCCCAGGAGCTGACAATCTATACATTGTGTATGTGACACTGAGCCCAGGAGCTGACAATCTATACATTGTGTATGTGACACTGAGCCCAGGAGCTGACAATCTATACACTGTGTATGTGCCACTGAGCCCAGGAGCTGACAATCTATACACTGTGTATGTGACACTGAGCCCAGGAGCTGACAATCTATACATTGTGTATGTGACACTGAGCCCAGGAGCTGACAATCTATACACTGTGTATGTGACACTGAGCCCAGGAGCTGACAATCTATACACTGTGTATGTGACACTGAGCCCAGGAGCTGACAATCTATACATTGTGTATGACACTGAGCCAGGGAGCTGACAATCTATACACTGTGTATGTGACACTGAGCCCAGGAGCTGACAATCTATACATTGTGTATGTGACACTGAGCCCAGGAGCTGACAATCTATACACTGTGTTGTGACACTGAGCCCAGGAGATGACAATCTATACACTGTGTATGTGACACTGAGCCCAGGAGCTGACAATCTATACATTGTGTATGTGCCACTGAGCCCAGGAGCTGACAATCTATACACTGTGTATGTGACACTGAGCCCAGGAGCTGACAATCTATACACGGTGTATGTGACACTGAGCCCAGGAGCTGACAATATATACACTATGAAGCAGAGCTGTGTGTGTACACGGTGCATGCAGTAGTGTAGCATGTAGCAGAGCAGAAGTCTGGTAGGGACTCGGTGACACGATTCTTTTAACTAATAAACTCTCAGACAATTATCTGAGTCCCTGCAATAACTATAGCCACTACATCCCAGTCTGCTCCACTGCATTCACTGCAGCAGAGCTGTGTTTGCCAGGAGCGAGTCCCTCCTGACCTTCGGTTCACTTGAGAGCCGACTCAGCAAGTGAACCGAAGATCCGATGAGCTGAGCATGCGCATTGATCTTCAGTTCACTTGCTTCTGCCGGCTCAGGAAGTGAACCGAAGATCCGATTCATGAATCGGTTCTTTTGAGTGAACTGATTCAAATGAACCGATTCATGAAAAAGATCCGAACTTCCCATCTCTACTATGCTCCACCCAGAGCACTGCACTTCTGAGTCAGACGTCTGAAGAGGTGAACTCTGCTGGTCACTTTCAGAGGGAGAAGACTTCAGGACAGATAAGAAAATAACAAACCGGAGTCGAGATAGTGAGAGTGTCAACCTCCTTCATCCAGACACTAAGCAAAGACTGAGTTCCTCCTGCTGGAGCCGGGGGGTATCGCCCGAGGAGGAGGAGCTCTTCATTTGCATAGTGTCCCTCCTACTGATACCTCAAGCTATACCCATGGTCTGTGTCCCCAATGGAATGTACGAGAAACAGAATTTTAGATTATCTATTAAAAAGGAAAAACTGTAATTTGGCATGGACATAAGTCTTCAGACCCTTTACTCGGGACATAAGTCTTCAGACCCTTTACTCGGGACATAAGTCTTCAGACCCTTTACTCGGGACATAAGTCTTCAGACCCTTTACTCGGGACATAAGTCTTCAGACCCTTTACTCGGCACATAAGTCTTCAGACCCTTTACTCGGGACATAAGTCTTCAGACCCTTTACTCGGGACATAAGTCTTCAGACCCTTTACTCGGGACATAAGTCTTCAGACCCTTTACTCGGGACATAAGTCTTCAGACCCTTTACTCGGGACATAAGTCTTCAGACCCTTTACTCACCCAACCTGACAGAGCTGAAAAGAATCTGCAGAGGAGAACGGCTGAAAATCCCATATCCAGGGGTGTAAACCTTGTGGCCTCATCTCCAAGAAGACTGGAGGCTGTAATCACTGCCAAAATGGCTTCAACTAAGTCCCGAGTAACGGGGGCCAAAGACTTAGGTCCCGAGTAACGGGGGCCAAAGAATTAGGTCCCGAGTAACGGGGGCCAAAGAATTAGGTCCCGAGTAACGGGGGCCAAAGACTTATGTCCCGAGTAACGGGGGCCAAAGAATTAGGTCCCGAGTAACGGGGGCCAAAGAATTAGGTCCCGAGTAACGGGGGCCAAAGACTTATGTCCCGAGTAACGGGGGCCAAAGACTTATGTCCCGAGTAACGGGGGCCAAAGACTTATGTCCCGAGTAACGGGGGCCAAAGACTTATGTCCCGATTAACGGGAGGCCAAAGAATTATGTCCCGAGTAACGGGGGCCAAAGAATTATGTCCCGAGTAACGGGGGCCAAAGACTTATGTCCCGAGTAATGGGGGCCAAACAATTATGTCCCGAGTAACGGGGGCCAAACAATAATGTCCCGAGTAACGGGGGCCAAACAATTATGTCCCGAGTAACGGGGGCCAAACAATTATGTCAAGTTGAGATTTTAGTTTTTCCTTTTTTAGTAAAGATTTCTCACCCTCTGTTCTCACTTTCTCATTATGGGGACTGAGGGCAGAATGATGGGGGAACTGATGGCACAAGGAGTGAGAGCGCGCAATGTGAGGACAGTGAGAGGGTGTGAGGACTTTACCAATACACTCTACAGAAAAAAAAAAAAAAAAGCTAAAAAATAATGATACTCATATTACAATAATTATAATATTCCTGCAGATTGGTGATTATACATACACCCTAAATATAATAAAATATTAATAAGTGTCAGCTAGCTCCTAACCCTCACAGGGTGGAAAACCCAAACTCCTCTGCTTCCCATTAACGTGTCTGCACGAGCCGCAGCGACTCCTACCTAACATGTCCCGGGGCGGTCCGGATGGGTTGGCGCCGTTGCACGGAATGTTCTGGTACGGGACTGACGATGCTGCGTTGACCCAGAGTTCGGGAGATGAATAATTATATGATGGGGGTTTGTTGGGGTCTTGAATTTCTTTACATTGACCGAGGGGTTCTTGACAAGCGGCTAATTCTTCTGAACCGGGGTGCGCCGAGCTAGCCGAGATTCTTCTTTGGTACAGCGGCCTGCCGGGTCCTCTAGGTTCATACTACAAGAAATAAAATAATAATCAACTCCAATATCCATATTTTTAGGCATCATTGGAAGAAGTCATCTTAAGGAGCACACGTCCCCTATCCCGAAAAGTCTGGTTTAGTAACTTCTCACATCAACGATTACGCAAGTAAATCCAGTAACTCGACACAGAAAAATCCTTGATGCTAATTTTTTGCATCGAAGATTCATTTGTGTTGTGTCATGTGACCACAGAGCGTGAGGGAAGCGCTTGCTATTACTCCGTGGCCCATTCCCCCCCCCCCCCCCGAAGCGTGCTGCACTGTACATGGTGCACATAAGCGCGCACTATGACCTGACGCTGTGTGATGTCAGGTCCCAGTGCAGGGAGCGAACAGGAGGCAAGCAGAGCCGTGGAGTGGCGGCGGCGCCCCTACAGGAAAGGTATTTCACTGGGACTGACGGCTATGAGTTGGGAAGGTGGCACTGGGGGAGCTGAGGGCACAGAGGACTAATGGCATGGGGGGCTGATGGCACAGAGGACTAATGGGAGGCTGAGGGCATAGAGTACTGATAGACCAGAGGACTGATGGCATGGGGGGGGGGGGGGGTTGATGGCACAGACGACTGATGGCATGGGAGGGGCTGATGGCACGGGGGGGGCGGCTGATTGCCCAGAGGACTGATGGCATGGGGGGGACTGATGGCATGGGGGGGACTGATGGCATGGGGGGCTGAGGGCACAGAGGGCTGATAGCATGGAGGGAGCTGATGGCAGAGAGGACTGATGGCATGGAGGGAGCTGAGGGCACAGAGGGCTGATGGCATGGAGGGAGCTGAGGGCACAGAGGGCTGATGGCATGGAGGGAGCTGAGGGCACAGAGGACTGATGGCATGGAGGGAGCTGAGGGCACAGAGGGCAGATGGCATGGAGGGAGCTGAGGGCACAGAGGACTGATGACATGAAGGGGAGCTGATGGCACAGAGGACTGATGGCATGGGGGGCTGAAGGCACAGAGGATTGATGGCATGGGGGGGGTGAGGGCACAGAGGACTGATGGCATGGAGGGAGCTGAGGGAACAGAGGACTGATGGCATGGAGGGAGCTGAGGGCACAGAGGACTGATGGCATGGAGGGAGCTGAGGGCACAGAGGACTGATGGCATGGAGGGAGCTGAGGGCACAGAGGGCTGATGGCATGGAGGGAGCTGAGGGCACAGAGGAGTGATGGCATGGAGGGAGCTGATGGCACAGAGGGCTGATGGCAAGGAGGGAGCTGAGGGCACAGAGGACTGATGGCATGGAGGGAGCTGAGGGCACAGAGGACTGATGGCATGGAGGGAGCTGAGGGCACAGAGGACTGATGGCATGGAGGGAGCTGAGGGCACAGAGGACTGATGGCATGGAGGGAGCTGAGGGCACAGAGGACTGATGGCATGGAGGGAGCTGAGGGCACAGAGGACTGATGGCATGGAGGGAGCTGAGGGCACAGAGGACTGATGGCATGGAGGGAGCTGATGGCACAGAGGGCTGATGGCATGGAGGGAGCTGATGGCACAGAGGGCTGATGGCATGGAGGGAGCTGAGGGCACAGAGGACTGATGGCATGGAGGGAGCTGAGGGCACAGAGGACTGATGGCATGGAGGGAGCTGAGGGCACAGAGGACTGATGGCATGGAGGGAGCTGATGGCACAGAGGGCTGATGGCATGGAGGGAGCTGAGGGCACAGAGGACTGATGGCATGGAGGGAGCTGATGGCACAGAGGGCTGATGGCATGGAGGGAGCTGATGGCACAGAGGGCTGATGGCATGGAGGGAGCTGATGGCACAGTGGGCTGATGGCACAGAGGGCTGATGGCATGGAGGGAGCTGATGGCACAGAGGTCTGATGGCATGGAGGAAGCTTTTTTTTTTTTAAAATAAAATGTTCTTTTAATTAGTTTTTTTTCTTATTAGAGTACTGGATTAAATCGGTAGAATACTTGATTTCTAAATTAATGAATAGCTGCAGCCCTATTCCCCATGTAATAGTTCTGGGGAATCTATTCAAATGACTCGATTTTGTGCCATTCCTTTATTATTCCTACTACAAGTTTCAGATCAATTGCTAGCTGTTTGCACTGAAGGTCCAGCTGGGTGTTACCAGTTGGGGGGTGAGTCCCTGTACAGTCTGACATTATCCCTTAGGGTCCATTCACATGTCCGCAATTTCGTTACGCAATTTGCGGAACGGAATTGTGGACCCATTCATTTCTATGGGGCCACACGATGTGCGGCCCGGCTCCAGAAATGTGGACCCGCACTTCTGGGTCTGCATTTCCGTTCCCGAAAAAAATAGAACATGTCCTATTCTTGTCCGCAATTGCATATTCTATTAGTGCCGGCGATTGGCGGTGTCCATGTTTTACGGATACGGACGAGTGAATGGAGCCTTACCCACATACCTTATTGCAGACTGCTGTGACTGTTTAGCCCTGTGATTGGCGGCAGCAGCAGTCATGGGACCCAGCTGTTTCCTGGTTGGACAACCCCTTTAAGTGATTTTTTTTATTTTTATAAAGTTTAATCTGTTTTACTGTCTTGGAAAATTCTGCTTGTAGAAAAAAATACATCTAAAACCGGAGATGGGGTGAGGCTCTGACGCTGAGGAGACTCTGATTAGACGCTCCCGGGGGGAGCGTCACCCCTGGACAATGACATCTCTCCACCGTCGAGAGCCGCTTTGTGTCAGATGCCACGAGATTCTGTAATCAGAGAGGGCAGCGTCTGCCCCCTGGGATGCCAAGGCTCATCAGGACAGCAGGCGGATGGCAAGCAGAGCTAGAAGATGGGGTGCAGCCTCCCCTGTACGACGACACCCCGCTATCTTGTATATCCCACAAATGCCCAACTCTGTGTCTGTACACCCCACTAGCTGGTCTAGCCATACACAGGCAGAGCGCCGTTACCTCACTGTCATCAATTCAGAGACTTGGGTCCTGCGCGGAGGTGCAGAGCGTGAGTGGGGTGCCCACTTCCAGTGAGCAGACCCAAATCTCCAGCTTTCATTAGGGTCTGACTGACACTAAGTCACACTTTGATCTTGACTTTCAAAGGCAGGAGATTAGCGCAGAGTCGGGCCTAGCACTTCGCCCGCCATGGCGAATCAGCCGCTGCCCAATCATTAAATCAATCTGTATAATCGGGGAGAGGGCACCGGCGTCATTACGGAGGATGAGCAGAGCGGAGCGAGGATGACGCAGGGAGGAAAACCAGACTCCAGTCTGGTATTGGGGATGGGCACAGTAGGCAGCACTGATAACCAGGGACTGAGCACTGCACGCACCACTGGGTGAGCAGGGACTGAGCACTGCACGCACCACTGGGTGAGCAGGGACTGAGCACTGCACGCACCACTGGGTGAGCAGGGACTGAGCACTGCACGCACCACTGGGTGAGCAGGGACTGAGCACTGCCCGCACCACTGGGTGAGCAGGGACTGAGCACTGCACGCACCACTGGGTGAGCAGGGACTGAGCACTGCACACTCAGCATACACCACGAGTTTCTAGACTGGCACCTTACCTCTTCTAGATTGTGGAGTGAAGAGGTGGAGACGGCACGGGGCGCGGCTGGGTGAAATGTTTCCTGACCAGCGGGGGGCTGGTGGTTCTGTACATGGATGAACGGGTTCTGTGGTGGTCTGTGCTGTAGAGGGGGCATACCGTAATGAAATCCCTGCCCCATTAGAGGATTCTGCTGAAGGTTGGCGTAGGCCCAGGAGCCGTCGTGTTGCAGGTATTTCATTGGTGGAGGGGGCGTCATGTGTTCCGATGGCATGGTGTAGGGGCTGCTGTACACGTTGGCCATGTGCGCTGGGAAGGTGGGATTGTTGCTCATGTCCATGTCTCCTCGGCTGTTTTCACTGAAGCTGGGGAAGTGGCCGCTGTGGCCGGAGGAGGGGGAGGCGAGTGCTGGTGGGCTGCGGGGCTGGACCTGTCTGTACTGTAACAGTCTGGACTGAGGAGGAGGCATCTCTGTGAGGTCTCGATGATCACCGCTCTGCTCGTGTTGAGAAAGTTCCCGAAGAAACTCCTGGAACCTGGAAAAACACCCGATACCCTCAGGCATTACTTTGGAAGCACACTCCCATCATCCACATGCATCTGCTACTGGTCATTCTTAAAGGGACGCCAAACAATACCTGGAATATGTGATCTCAGGCTCCTCCTCTCCGCTGTTTGGGATCTTCCAGTTAGGCCTGATGAGCTGCTGCTGGGCCAGACCCATTGCTTGTAGATGGGGGTGGTGCGGGTATGTGAGGTTGGCTTGGCTCAGGAAGGCGTTATGCTCGTTCCACTGCTGTATCCTCGTCTGCTGCTGCCTCAGCGTCTCCAGCGCCACGTTACTGTGCAGACGATCTGCGAGCATATAGGGTATACGCGGTCAGAGGTGGGCATCATATGACCCATATAGTGGGACAGTAAAGGCCCCCCGGGTACTCACCTAGAGCCTCCCCTGCACTCATGGCTGGAGGCCCGTCCTCCATGTAGCTGTTGAGGTGCGAAGACATCAGCTGATTGTTATGGGCGACAGAGCGGAGCGGGTTATTGACGTCCTGCAGTATGGTCGGCGGCGGCTGCTCCGGGATCATGCCGTCCACGCCGGGCGATGGGGGGCGGTGAGGAATGGGGTTATTAAAGAAGGACTGATTGGGCTGGAAAGCGGGGGACAGCTGAGAAGCCTGCGGGGGCGGCTGCTGCATTAAATGGTTATGCTGCGGGACAACGGGTCCCTGCGGGGGAGGAGGGATCTGGTTCTGCAGTTCTGGGAGATGGTTCTGCTGTTGGGACAGAAGGTTCTGCTGCTGTAGGGGAAACTGCGGCCGCTGTAAGGGGGAGACGTGTGGGAAGTGGCGGCTGGGCATGGGGTACTGCGGGTGCGGGGGAGTCAGGTGGACATTCATCGGCCTCTGGGGCGGATTATCTTTGCGGTGATATTTGGGGTTGGGGAAGGCGAGGTTGGCTCGAGACTCTGGGCTTCTCGTTTGTGTGTTTGGGTCCAAGTCCACCTGGAAAACAAATAGGTGTCTTAGTCACGGCGACCACTGGGGATGGGGGTACACACAGGCATCGGCTTCTGCCCATGTGAGGTCCCGCCCCATTATAAATGGCGCTTGTGGCGGTGCTAGTGACAAAAAGCCCACGTTACCGGTTTGCAGTCCAGCGGTTTCTTCTCGGGGGTGCGCAGCTTATTCATGTCGGCTGACGGATTGTTCTCGCTTTTACCTGGATCGGGGGAAGGAGACGAAGGGTTAAGGAATCTGCTCAGCAGTATACAGTATATATGACGGGCGGATACGGACAGCGTATAATACTGGTATAAGCAGTGCGAGCTACACCAGCTGACCATCTGGGGGGCTGTGACTGACACTGTATACGGGGGGGGGGTCTCACTGTGACTGACACTGTATACGGGGGGGGGGGTGTCTCACTGTGACTGACACTGTATACGGGGGGGGGGGTCTCACTGTGACTGACACTGTATACGGGGGGGGGGGTCTCACTGTGACTGACACTATACGGGGGGGGGGGGTCTCACTGTGACTGACACTGTATACGGGGGGGGGGGGGTCTCACTGTGACTGACACTGTATACGGGGGGGGGGGGGTCTCACTGTGACTGACACTGTATACGGGGGGGGGGGGGTCTCACTGTGACTGACACTGTATACGGGGGGGGGTCTCACTGTGACTGACACTGTATACAGGGGGGGTCTCACTGTGACTGACACTGTATACAGGGGGGGTCTCACTGTGACTGACACTGTATACAGGGGGGGTCTCACTGTGACTGACACTGTATACAGGGGGGGTCTCACTGTGACTGACACTGTATACAGGGCTGTGACTGACACTGTATACAGGGGGGTCTCACTGTGACTGACACTGTATACAGGGGGGTCTCACTGTGACTGACACTGTATACAGGGGGGTCTCACTGTGACTGACACTGTATACAGTTGGGGTCTCACTGTGACTGACACTGTATACAGGGCTGTGACTGACACTGTATACAGGGGGGGGTCTCACTGTGACTGACACTGTATACAGGGGGGTCTCACTGTGACTGACACTGTATACAGGGGGGGTTCTCACTGTGACTGACACTGTATACAGGGGGGGTCTCACTGTGACTGACACTGTATACAGGGGGGTCTCACTGTGACTGACACTGTATACAGGGGGGGTCTCACTGTGACTGACACTGTATACAGGGGGGGTCTCACTGTGACTGACACTGTATACAGGGGGGGTCTCACTGACTGACACTGTATACAGGGGGGGTCTCACTGTGACTGACACTGTATACAGGGGGGGTCTCACTGTGACTGACACTGTATACAGGGGGGGTCTCACTGTGACTGACACTGTATACAGGGGGGGTCTCACTGTGACTGACACTGTATACAGGGGGGTCTCACTGTGACTGACACTGTATACAGGGGGGGTCTCACTGTGACTGACACTGTATACAGGGGGGGTCTCACTGTGACTGACACTGTATACAGGGGGGGTCTCACTGTGACTGACACTGTATACAGGGGGGGGTCTCACTGTGACTGACACTGTATACAGGGGGGGTCTCACTGTGACTGACACTGTATACAGGGGGGGTCTCACTGTGACTGACACTGTATACAGGGGGGGTCTCACTGTGACTGACACTGTATACAGGGGGGGTCTCACTGTGACTGACACTGTATACAGGGGGGTCTCACTGTGACTGACACTGTATACAGGGGGTCTCACTGTGACTGACACTGTATACAGGGGGTCTCACTGTGACTGACACTGTATACAGGGGGTCTCACTGTGACTGACACTGTATACAGGGGGTCTCACTGTGACTGACACTGTATACAGGGGGGTCTCACTGTGACTGACACTGTATACAGGGGGGGTCTCACTGTGACTGACACTGTATACAGGGGGGGTCTCACTGTGACTGACACTGTATACAGGGGGTCTCACTGTGACTGACACTGTATACAGGGGGGTCTCACTGTGACTGACACTGTATACAGGGGGGTCTCACTGTGACTGACACTGTATACAGGGGGGTCTCACTGTGACTGACACTGTATACAGGGGGGTCTCACTGTGACTGACACTGTATACAGGGGGGTCTCACTGTGACTGACACTGTATACAGGGGGGTCTCACTGTGACTGACACTGTATACAGGGGGGTCTCACTGTGACTGACACTGTATACAGGGGGGTCTCACTGTGACTGACACTGTATACAGGGGGGTCTCACTGTGACTGACACTGTATACAGGGGGGGTCTCACTGTGACTGACACTGTATACAGGGGGGGTCTCACTGTGACTGACACTGTATACAGGGGGGGTCTCACTGTGACTGACACTGTATACAGGGGGGTCTCACTGTGACTGACACTGTATACAGGGGGTCTCACTGTGACTGACACTGTATACAGGGGGTCTCACTGTGACTGACACTGTATACAGGGGGGTCTCACTGTGACTGACACTGTATACAGGGGGGTCTCACTGTGACTGACACTGTATACAGGGGGGTCTCACTGTGACTGACACTGTATACAGGGGGGTCTCACTGTGACTGACACTGTATACAGGGGGGTCTCACTGTGACTGACACTGTATACAGGGGGGTCTCACTGTGACTGACACTGTATACAGGGGGGTCTCACTGTGACTGACACTGTATACAGGGGGGTCTCACTGTGACTGACACTGTATACAGGGGGGTCTCACTGTGACTGACACTGTATACAGGGGGGTCTCACTGTGACTGACACTGTATACAGGGGGGTCTCACTGTGACTGACACTGTATACAGGGGGGTCTCACTGTGACTGACACTGTATACAGGGGGTCTCACTGTGACTGACACTGTATACAGGGGGGTCTCACTGTGACTGACACTGTATACAGGGGGGTCTCACTGTGACTGACACTGTATACAGGGGGGGTCTCACTGTGACTGACACTGTATACAGGGGGGGTCTCACTGTGACTGACACTGTATACAGGGGGGGTCTCACTGTGACTGACACTGTATACAGGGGGGTCTCACTGTGACTGACACTGTATACAGGGGGGTCTCACTGTGACTGACACTGTATACAGGGGGGTCTCACTGTGACTGACACTGTATACAGGGGGGTCTCACTGTGACTGACACTGTATACAGGGGGGTCTCACTGTGACTGACACTGTATACAGGGGGGTCTCACTGTGACTGACACTGTATACAGGGGGGTCTCACTGTGACTGACACTGTATACAGGGGGGTCTCACTGTGACTGACACTGTATACAGGGGGGTCTCACTGTGACTGACACTGTATACAGGGGGGTCTCACTGTGACTGACACTGTATACAGGGGGGTCTCACTGTGACTGACACTGTATACAGGGGGGTCTCACTGTGACTGACACTGTATACAGGGGGGTCTCACTGTGACTGACACTGTATACAGGGGGGTCTCACTGTGACTGACACTGTATACAGGGGGGTCTCACTGTGACTGACACTGTATACAGGGGGGTCTCACTGTGACTGACACTGTATACAGGGGGGTCTCACTGTGACTGACACTGTATACAGGGGGGGTCTCACTGTGACTGACACTGTATACAGGGGGGTCTCACTGTGACTGACACTGTATACAGGGGGGGTCTCACTGTGACTGACACTGTATACAGGGGGGTCTCACTGTGACTGACACTGTATACAGGGGGGTCTCACTGTGACTGACACTGTATACAGGGGGGGTCTCACTGTGAGTGACACTGTATACAGGGGGGGTCTCACTGTGACTGACACTGTATACAGGGGGGGTCTCACTGTGACTGACACTGTATACAGGGGGGGTCTCACTGTGACTGACACTGTATACAGGGGGGGTCTCACTGTGACTGACACTGTATACAGGGGGGGTCTCACTGTGACTGACACTGTATACAGGGGGGGTCTCACTGTGACTGACACTGTATACAGGGGGGGTCTCACTGTGACTGACACTGTATACAGGGGGGGTCTCACTGTGACTGACACTGTATACAGGGGGGTCTCACTGTGACTGACACTGTATACAGGGGGGGGTCTCACTGTGACTGACACTGTATACAGGGGGGGTCTCACTGTGACTGACACTGTATACAGGGGGGGGTCTCACTGTGACTGACACTGTATACAGGGGGGGGTCTCACTGTGACTGACACTGTATACAGGGGGGGTCTCACTGTGACTGACACTGTATACAGGGGGGGGTCTCACTGTGACTGACACTGTATACAGGGGGGGTCTCACTGTGACTGACACTGTATACAGGGGGGGTCTCACTGTGACTGACACTGTATACAGGGGGGGTCTCACTGTGACTGACACTGTATACAGGGGGGGTCTCACTGTGACTGACACTGTATACAGGGGGGGTCTCACTGTGACTGACACTGTATACAGGGGGGGTCTCACTGTGACTGACACTGTATACAGGGGGGGTCTCACTGTGACTGACACTGTATACAGGGGGGGTCTCACTGTGACTGACACTGTATACAGGGGGGGTCTCACTGTGACTGACACTGTATACAGGGGGGTCTCACTGTGACTGACACTGTATACAGGGGGGGTCTCACTGTGACTGACACTGTATACAGGGGGGGTCTCACTGTGACTGACACTGTATACAGGGGGGGTCTCACTGTGACTGACACTGTATACAGGGGGGGTCTCACTGTGACTGACACTGTATACAGGGGGGGTCTCACTGTGACTGACACTGTATACGGGGGGGGTCTCACTGTGACTGACACTGTATACAGGGGGGGTCTCACTGTGACTGACACTGTATACAGGGGGGTCTCACTGTGACTGACACTGTATACAGGGGGGGTCTCACTGTGACTGACACTGTATACAGGGGGGGTCTCACTGTGACTGACACTGTATACAGGGGGGGTCTCACTGTGACTGACACTGTATACAGGGGGGGCTCACTGTGACTGACACTGTATACAGGGGGGGTCTCACTGTGACTGAAACTGTATACAGGGGGGGTCTCACTGTGACTGAAACTGTATACAGGGGGGGTCTCACTGTGACTGACACTGTATACAGGGGGGTCTCACTGTGACTGACACTGTATACAGGGGGGTCTCACTGTGACTGACACTGTATACAGGGGGGGTCTCACTGTGACTGACACTGTATACAGGGGGGGTCTCACTGTGACTGACACTGTATACAGGGGGGGTCTCACTGTGACTGACACTGTATACAGGGGGGGTCTCACTGTGACACACTGTATACAGGGGGGGTCTCACTGTGAATGACACTGTATACAGGGGGGGTCTCACTGTGACTGACACTGTATACAGGGGGGGTCTCACTGTGACTGACACTGTATACAGGGGGGGTCTCACTGTGACTGACACTGTATACAGGGGGGGTCTCACTGTGACTGACACTGTATACAGGGGGGGTCTCACTGTGACTGACACTGTATACAGGGGGGGGTCTCACTGTGACTGACACTGTATACAGGGGGGGGTCTCACTGTGACTGACACTGTATACAGGGGGGGGTCTCACTGTGACTGACACTGTATACAGGGGGGGGTCTCACTGTGACTGACACTGTATACAGGGGGGGGTCTCACTGTGACTGACACTGTATACAGGGGGGGTCTCACTGTGACTGACACTGTATACAGGGGGGGTCTCACTGTGACTGACACTGTATACAGGGGGGGTCTCACTGTGACTGACACTGTATACAGGGGGGGTCTCACTGTGACTGACACTGTATACAGGGGGGGGTCTCACTGTGACTGACACTGTATACAGGGGGGGGTCTCACTGTGACTGACACTGTATACAGGGGGGGGTCTCACTGTGACTGACACTGTATACAGGGGGGGTCTCACTGTGACTGACACTGTATACAGGGGGGGTCTCACTGTGACTGACACTGTATACAGGGGGGGTCTCACTGTGACTGACACTGTATACAGGGGGGGGTCTCACTGTGACCCCCCTGTATACAGGGGGGGTCTCACTGTGACTGACACTGTATACAGGGGGGGTCTCACTGTGACTGACACTGTATACAGGGGGGGTCTCACTGTGACTGACACTGTATACAGGGGGGGTCTCACTGTGACTGACACTGTATACAGGGGGGGGTCTCACTGTGACTGACACTGTATACAGGGGGGGTCTCACTGTGACTGACACTGTATACAGGGGGGGTCTCACTGTGACTGACACTGTATACAGGGGGGGTCTCACTGTGACTGACACTGTATACAGGGGGGGTCTCACTGTGACTGACACTGTATACAGGGGGGGTCTCACTGTGACTGACACTGTATACAGGGGGGGTCTCACTGTGACTGACACTGTATACAGGGGGGGTCTCACTGTGACTGACACTGTATACAGGGGGGGGTCTCACTGTGACTGACACTGTATACAGGGGGGGTCTCACTGTGACTGACACTGTATACAGGGGGGGTCTCACTGTGACTGACACTGTATACAGGGGGGGGTCTCACTGTGACTGACACTGTATACAGGGGGGGGTCTCACTGTGACTGACACTGTATACAGGGGGGGGTCCCACTGTGACTGACACTGTATACAGGGGGGGGTCTCACTGTGACTGACACTGTATACAGGGGGGGTCTCACTGTGACTGACACTGTATACAGGGGGGGTCTCACTGTGACTGACACTGTATACAGGGGGGGTCTCACTGTGACTGACACTGTATACAGGGGGGGTCTCACTGTGACTGACACTGTATACAGGGGGGGTCTCACTGTGACTGACACTGTATACAGGGGGGGTCTCACTGTGACTGACACTGTATACAGGGGGGGTCTCACTGTGACTGACACTGTATACAGGGGGGTCTCACTGTGACTGACACTGTATACAGGGGGGGTCTCACTGTGACTGACACTGTATACAGGGGGGGTCTCACTGTGACTGACACTGTATACAGGGGGGGTCTCACTGTGACTGACACTGTATACAGGGGGGGTCTCACTGTGACTGACACTGTATACAGGGGGGGTCTCACTGTGACTGACACTGTATACAGGGGGGGTCTCACTGTGACTGACACTGTATACAGGGGGGTCTCACTGTGACTGACACTGTATACAGGGGGGTCTCACTGTGACTGACACTGTATACAGGGGGGGTCTCACTGTGACTGAAACTGTATACAGGGGGGGTCTCACTGTGACTGACACTGTATACAGGGGGGTCTCACTGTGACTGACACTGTATACAGGGGGGGTCTCACTGTGACTGAAACTGTATACAGGGGGGGTCTCACTGTGACTGAAACTGTATACAGGGGGGGTCTCACTGTGACTGACACTGTATACAGGGGGGTCTCACTGTGACTGACACTGTATACAGGGGGGTCTCACTGTGACTGACACTGTATACAGGGGGGTCTCACTGTGACTGACACTGTATACAGGGGGGGTCTCACTGTGACTGACACTGTATACAGGGGGGGTCTCACTGTGACTGACACTGTATACAGGGGGGGTCTCACTGTGACTGACACTGTATACAGGGGGGGTCTCACTGTGACTGACACTGTATACAGGGGGGGTCTCACTGTGACACACTGTATACAGGGGGGGTCTCACTGTGAATGACACTGTATACAGGGGGGGTCTCACTGTGACTGACACTGTATACAGGGGGGGTCTCACTGTGACTGACACTGTATACAGGGGGGTCTCACTGTGACTGACACTGTATACAGGGGGGGGTCTCACTGTGACTGACACTGTATACAGGGGGGGGTCTCACTGTGACTGACACTGTATACAGGGGGGGGTCTCACTGTGACTGACACTGTATACAGGGGGGGGTCTCACTGTGACTGACACTGTATACAGGGGGGGGGTCTCACTGTGACTGACACTGTATACAGGGGGGGGTCTCACTGTGACTGACACTGTATACAGGGGGGGTCTCACTGTGACTGACACTGTATACAGGGGGGGTCTCACTGTGACTGACACTGTATACAGGGGGGGTCTCACTGTGACTGACACTGTATACAGGGGGGGTCTCACTGTGACTGACACTGTATACAGGGGGGGTCTCACTGTGACTGACACTGTATACAGGGGGGGTCTCACTGTGACTGACACTGTATACAGGGGGGGTCTCACTGTGACTGACACTGTATACAGGGGGGGTCTCACTGTGACTGACACTGTATACAGGGGGGTCTCACTGTGACTGAAACTGTATACAGGGGGGGTCTCACTGTGACTGACACTGTATACAGGGGGGGTCTCACTGTGACTGACACTGTATACAGGGGGGGTCTCACTGTGACTGACACTGTATACAGGGGGGGTCTCACTGTGACTGACACTGTATACAGGGGGGGTCTCACTGTGACTGACACTGTATACAGGGGGGGTCTCACTGTGACTGACACTGTATACAGGGGGGGTCTCACTGTGACTGACACTGTATACAGGGGGGGGTCTCACTGTGACTGACACTGTATACAGGGGGGGTCTCACTGTGACTGACACTGTATACAGGGGGGGTCTCACTGTGACTGACACTGTATACAGGGGGGTCTCACTGTGACTGACACTGTATACAGGGGGGGTCTCACTGTGACTGAAACTGTATACAGGGGGGGTCTCACTGTGACTGACACTGTATACAGGGGGGTCTCACTGTGACTGACACTGTATACAGGGGGGGTCTCACTGTGACTGACACTGTATACAGGGGGGGTCTCACTGTGACTGACACTGTATACAGGGGGGGTCTCACTGTGACTGACACTGTATACAGGGGGGGTCTCACTGTGACTGACACTGTATATACGGGGGGCTCACTGTGACTGGCACTGTATATACGGGGGGCTCACTGTGACTGGCACTGTATATATGGGGGGCTCACTGTGACTGACACTGTATACAGGGGGGTGGGTTGTCACGGGTACCCACCATTGCGGCTGAGCTCGTGCTGATCTTTGTCCGTGTGCGGAACCTGCTGCCCGACGTTGACCGGTGAGTGGTGGCCGAGGCCGAACGGGATGGGAGATCCGCGGCCGTGGCCCTGGAGGAGGTTCATGTTATAGGCCATGGCCGGGTGCGTCATGAGCCGGGGATCCACAGAAAACCGACCCTGGTAGTTGGGGGGCCACGGGACCTGCAGAGAGATGTGGTCAGAGAGATGAGCGCATGGTCATCAGTCCAATCTGCAGCGAGTCTTATACTCTAGTCACATGCAGTGCTGCATTCTCAATTCTGCTGCTTCATCATGTCTAATATCCTAGTCACGTCCAGAGCTGCACTGACAATCCTCCTGTTACATCTGAATTCACACTCCTGCTGTTACATAATTTCAAATACTCCAGTCACATCCAGAGCTGCACGTATGTCTTACACTTGCTGTATTCGCAATTTTGTTTTACATGTCTTATGCTCTCAGTCACATCCAGAGCTGCAGACATCCACAGGCCAGAAGTAACAGTCACTAATGGGATGAGGACCCTCACAGAGACCCCACAAGGCTAAACAGTGGGAGATCATTAGTTCTGGATGTGAGTGCAGTGAATACATGATGCAGCTCTGGATGTGAGTGCAGTGACTACATGATGCAGCTCTGGGTGTGACTACAGTAAACATGATGCAGCTCTGGGTGTGACTACAGTAAACATGATGCAGCTCTGGGTGTGACTACAGTAAACATGATGCAGCTCTGGGTGTGACTACAGTAAACATGATGCAGCTCTGGGTGTGACTACCGTAAACATGATGCAGCTCTGGGTGTGACTACCGTAAACATGATGCAGCTCTGGGTGTGACTACAGTGAACATGATGCAGCTCTGGGTGTGACTACAGTGAACATGATGCAGCTCTGGGTGTGACTACAGTGAACATGATGCAGCTCTGGGTGTGACTACAGTGAACATGATGCAGCTCTGGGTGTGACTACAGTGAACATGATGCAGCTCTGGGTGTGACTACAGTGAACATGATGCAGCTCTGGGTGTGACTACAGTAAACATGATGCAGTTCTGGGTGTGACTACAGTAAACATGATGCAGTTCTGGGTGTGACTACAGTAAACATGATGCAGTTCTGGGTGTCACTACAGTAAACATGATGCAGCTCTGGATGTGACTGCAGTAAACACACGATGCAGCTCTGGATGTGACTGCAGTAAACACAAGATGCAGCTCTGGATGTGACTGCAGTAAACACACGATACAGCTCTGGATGTGAGTGCAGTGAATACATGATGCAGCTCTGGATGCGAGTGCAGTAAACACATGATGCGGCTCTGGGTGTGAGTGCAGTAAACACACGATGCAGCTCTGGATGTAACTGCAGTAAATACACGATGCAGCTCTGGATATTCACTCGGCAGGCATCAGCAGGACAGCGCTGCGCCTTCACCATTCGCCTCCTTGCTGCGGGCGGTGTAGTCAGTGGCCGCTCACATCACATCCAATCAGTGTAGTCACACAGTGAGCACGCTCACCAGACATGGGGGTCATCATCTGCAGGATGGGGGGCTGTACGCTGGGCGTATACATACATACTGCACAATGCCAGCTGTCTGCTGGAGAGGGGTGGAGCAGAGGAGACCACCGGGTGACGTCAGGGTGTGTGGAGGGGCCGTGGGGGGGATTCGGGGGGGTCTCTACATGGAAGATGCCCCGCCCACTCAGGTAATACTCACAGGTAAAGGCACGGACATGACCATATTGCCCCCGTAGACGGCAGGTACGTAGAGAATACTGGTGCCGGTGTGGGGGTCTATCCTCTGCACGGGGCTGGGGGATTTGCCCAGGTTGGTGTGAGCACCCATGGGTGGGGTGTACGCCCGGATGGGATTGCCGATCAGGACAGAAGGATTGGGCTGAACTGAAGGAAACAAAACACAAGAGAAGAGTCAGCGAGAACCTACCGGCCCAGCTGTACAGTCTACTGGGGGCTCCAGTAGTCTAAACCCCGCCCCCTGAATCATCCCAGGCTGAGAGAAGCTTATTACCTCCCCCGTGCTTTACACTGCAGCTCATTACCTCCTCCATGCTTTAAACTGCAGCTCATTACCTCCCCTGTGCTCTACACTGCAGCTCATTACCTCCCCTGTGCGTTAGGCTTTTTTCCGTTTACGTTCCGTTTTTTGCCTTTCCGTATACGGAACTATTCTTTTCAATGGATCCGCAAACTCCGTATGCCTTCCGTTTCCATATTTTCGTTCCATTCAAAGATAGAACATGTCCTATTAGGGTCTATTCACACGTCCGCAGTGCGTTGCGGATCCGCAGTACGCCCGGCCGGCACCCCAATAGAACTGCCTATTCTTGTCCGCAATTGCAGACAACACTAGGAGATGTTCCATTTTTTTTCCAGAGCCGCGGACTGGAAGATCGGGGCGCGCTCAGGAAATGCGGATAGCACACTGTGTGCTGTCCGCATCCATTCCTGCCCCATAGAGAAGGAATGGGTCCGCACCCGTTCCGGATAATTGTGGACGTGTGAATGGAGCCTTACTGTCCGCATAAGGTTCTATCAGAGGCCAGCTGTTCCACAAAATACGGAATGCACACGGACATTACCTCCCCCGTGCTCTACACTGCAGCTCATTACCTTCCCCGTGCTCTACACTGCAGCTCATTACCTCCCCCGTGCTCTACACTGCAGCTCATTACCTCCCCCGTGCTCTACACTGCAGCTCAATACCTCCCCCGTGCTCTACACTGCAGCTCAATACCACCCTCGTGCTTTACACAGCAGCTCAATACCACCCTCGTGCTTTACACAGCAACTCACTACCTCCTCCATGCTTTACACAGCAGCTCACTGCTTCCCCCATGTTTTACACTGCAGCCCGTGCTTTGCCTTACCCATTCCATCCCCTTGAAAGTGCTCGCTCTGATTGTGGTGACCTTTGCCCTGGAAACACAAGGAGAGCTCGTTAGCCGACAGGAACCATTATATTATTTCCAGGCTCTGCTTGCTGTCAGTGAATGGAAACAAATTCATAGGCTGCAACAACCTCTCCAGACCGGCACAAAGCCCTGTGGAGGAGTCCAGCCCTAAACTGACACACTGTAACAAAGCAGTGCGGCGGAAAACACAGATAATACAATGTAACAGGAGACCGGACTGGTACCTTTGGCGGTGACTGCTGCTGTTTGGCGGCGTTTGCTGCCTGCTGCTGCCGGAGCGCCCGCGGGATGAACTCTGGCGCCAGCGGGTTCAGCACGTAGGTCTTCTTCAGCTCTAAGGCCTCCAGCTGGGACTTTATCTGCTCGAATGTGATGCCGTGAAGACTCCGATTCTCATGACAAATCGTGAGGAACTGCTCCCAGAACTTCCTGTGGACAGACAGGAGGAATAACAGAGGACCCTGCAAATCCCAACCCGCCCAGCCCATGTGACCGGACGGCGGGATCATCAATGGATCCCACTACCAGGCCTCATCACCATCAGGATCTCTGCTTGCAGTCAGCGAAAAGGACAATTCACTTCTCAAATCTGAGGATTTGTTACAATATATCAGTCTAGAATCCTGTGTCTCCGTCCTGACAGTCTGTTACAATGTATCAGTCTAGAAGTCTGTGTCTCCGTCCTGACAGTCTGTTACAATGTATCAGTCTAGAATCCTGTGTCTCCCATCCTGACAGTCTGTTACAATGTATCAGTCTAGAATCCTGTGTCTCCCGTCCTGACAGTTTGTTACAATGTATCAGTCTAGAAGTCTGTGTCTCAGTCCTGACAGTCTGTTACAATGTATCAGTCTAGAATCCTGTGTCTCCCGTCCTGACAGTTTGTTACAATGTATCAGTCTAGAATCCTGTGTCTCCCGTCCTGACAGTTTGTTACAATGTATCAGTCTAGAATCCTGTCTCCGTCCTGACAGTTTGTTACAATGTATCAGTCTAGAATCCTGTGTCTCCGTCCTGACAGTTTGTTACAATGTATCAGTCTAGAATCCTGTCTCCGTCCTGACAGTTTGTTACAATGTATCAGTCTAGAATCCGGTGTCTCCCGTCCTGACAGTCTGTTACAATGTATCAGTCTGGAATCCTGTGTCTCCCGTCCTGACAGTCTGTTACAATGTATCAGTCTAGAATCCTGTGTCTCCGTCCTGACAGTTTGTTACAATGTATCAGTCTAGAATCCTGTGTCTCCGTCCTGACAGTCTGTTACAATGTATCAGTCTAGAATCCTGTGTCTCCCGTCCTGACAGTTTGTTACAATGTATCAGTCTAGAATCCTGTGTCTCCCGTCCTGACAGTTTGTTACAATGTATCAGTCTAGAATCCTGTCTCCGTCCTGACAGTTTGTTACAATGTATCAGTCTAGAATCCTGTGTCTCCGTCCTGACAGTCTGTTACAATGTATCAGTCTAGAATCATGTGTCTCCGTCCTAATTTGTTACAATGTATCAGTCTAGAATCCTGTGTCTCCCATCCTGACAGTTTGTTACAATGTATCAGTCTAGAATCCTGTGTCTCCGTCCTGACAGTCTGTTTCAATGTATCAGTCTAGAATCCTGTGTCTCCCATCCTGACAGTTTGTTACAATGTATCAGTCTAGAATCCTGTGTCTCCGTCCTGACAGTCTGTTACAATGTATCAGTCTAGAATCCTGTGTCTCCCATCCTGACAGTTTGTTACAATGTATCAGTCTAGAATCCTGTGTCTCCCATCCTGACAGTTTGTTACAATATATCAGTCTAGAATCCTGTGTCTCCGTCCTGACAGTCTGTTACAATGTATCAGTCTAGAATCCTGTGTCTCCCATCCTGACAGTTTGTTACAATGTATCAGTCTAGAATCCTGTGTCTCCCATCCTGACAGTCTGTTACAATGTATCAGTCTAGAATCCTGTGTCTCCCATCCTGACAGTCTGTTACAATGTATCAGTCTAGAATCCTGTGTCTCCGTCCTGACAGTCTGTTACAATGTATCAGTCTAGAATCCTGTGTCTCCGTCCTGACAGTTTGTTACAATGTATCAGTCTAGAATCCTGTGTCTCCCATCCTGACAGTTTGTTACAATGTATCAGTCTAGAATCCTGTGTCTCCCATCCTGACAGTCTGTTACAATGTATCAGTCTAGAATCCTGTGTCTCCGTCCTGACAGTCTGTTACAATGTATCAGTCTAGAATCATGTGTCTCCGTCCTGACAGTTTGTTACAATGTATCAGTCTAGAATCCTGTGTCTCCCGTCCTGACAGTTTGTTACAATGTATCAGTCTAGAATCATGTGTCTCCCGTCCTGACAGTCTGTTACAATGTATCAGTCTAGAATCCTGTGTCTCCGTCCTGACAGTTTGTTACAATGTATCAGTCTAGAATCCTGTGTCTCCGTCCTGACAGTCTGTTACAATGTATCAGTCTAGAATCCTGTGTCTCCGTCCTGACAGTCTGTTACAATGTATCAGTCTAGAATCCTGTGTCTCCGTCCTAATTTGTTACAATGTATCAGTCTAGAATCCTGTGTCTCCCGTCCTGACAGTCTGTTACAATGTATCAGTCTAGAATCCTGTGTCTCCCGTCCTGACAGTTTGTTACAATGTATCAGTCTAGAATCCTGTGTCTCCCATCCTGACAGTTTGTTACAATGTATCAGTCTAGAATCCTGTGTCTCCGTCCTGACAGTTTGTTTCAATGTATCAGTCTAGAATCCTGTGTCTCCGTCCTGACAGTCTGTTACAATGTATCAGTCTAGAATCCTGTGTCTCCGTCCTGACAGTCTGTTACAATGTATCAGTCTAGAATCCTGTGTCTCCCGTCCTGACAGTCTGTTACAATGTATCAGTCTAGAATCCTGTGTCTCCGTCCTGACAGTCTGTTACAATGTATCAGTCTAGAATCCTGTGTCTCCCGTCCTGACAGTCTGTTACAATGTATCAGTCTAGAATCCTGTGTCTCCGTCCTGACAGTCTGTTACAATGTATCAGTCTAGAATCCTGTGTCTCCCATCCTGACAGTCTGTTACAATGTATCAGTCTAGAATCCTGTGTCTCCGTCCTGACAGTCTGTTACAATGTATCAGTCTAGAATCCTGTCTCCGTCCTAATTTGTTACAATGTATCAGTCTAGAATCCTGTCTCCGTCCTAATTTGTTACAATGTATCAGTCTAGAATCCTGTGTCTCAGTCCTGACAGTCTGTTACAATGTATCAGTCTAGAATCCTGTGTCTCCCGTCCTGACAGTCTGTTACAATGTATCAGTCTAGAATCCTGTCTCCGTCCTAATTTGTTACAATGTATCAGTCTAGAATCCTGTCTCCGTCCTAATTTGTTACAATGTATCAGTCTAGAATCCTGTGTCTCAGTCCTGACAGTCTGTTACAATGTATCAGTCTAGAATCATGTGTCTCCGTCCTTGTTTGTTACAATGTATCAGTCTAGAATCCTGTGTCTCCGTCCTGACAGTCTGTTACTATGTATCAGTCTAGAATCCTGTGTCTCCCGTCCTGACAGTTTGTTACAATGTATCAGTCTAGAATCCTGTGTCTCCCGTCCTGACAGTCTGTTACAATGTATCAGTCTAGAATCATGTGTCTCCCGTCCTGACAGTCTGTTACATTGTAACAGACTGTCAGGACGGGAGACACATGATTCTAGACTGATACATTGTATCAGTCTAGAATCCTGTGTCTCCCGTCCTGACAGTTTGTTACAATGTATCAGTCTAGAATCCTGTGTCTCCCGTCCTGACAGTCTGTTACAATGTATCAGTCTAGAATCCTGTGTCTCCCGTCCTGACAGTCTGTTACAATGTATCAGTCTAGAATCATGTGTCTCCGTCCTGACAGTCTGTTACAATGTATCAGTCTAGAATCATGTGTCTCCGTCCTGACAGTTTGTTACAATGTATCAGTCTAGAATCCTGTGTCTCCCGTCCTGACAGTTTGTTACAATGTATCAGTCTAGAATCCTGTGTCTCCCGTCCTGACAGTCTGTTACAATGTATCAGTCTAGAATCCTGTGTCTCCCGTCCTGACAGTCTGTTACAATGTATCAGTCTAGAATCATGTGTCTCCGTCCTGACAGTCTGTTACAATGTATCAGTCTAGAATCATGTGTCTCCGTCCTGACAGTTTGTTACAATGTATCAGTCTAGAATCCTGTGTCTCCCTCCTGACAGTTTGTTACAATGTATCAGTCTAGAATCCTGTGTCTCCCGTCCTGACAGTCTGTTACAATGTATCAGTCTAGAATCCTGTGTCTCCCGTCCTGACAGTCTGTTACAATGTATCAGTCTAGAATCATGTGTCTCCGTCCTGACAGTCTGTTACAATGTATCAGTCTAGAATCCTGTGTCTCCCTCCTGACAGTTTGTTACAATGTATCAGTCTAGAATCCTGTGTCTCCCGTCCTGACAGTCTGTTACAATGTATCAGTCTAGAATCCTGTGTCTCCCGTCCTGACAGTCTGTTACAATGTATCAGTCTAGAATCATGTGTCTCCGTCCTAGTTTGTTACAATGTATCAGTCTAGAATCCTGTGTCTCCGTCCTGACAGTTTGTTACAATGTATCAGTCTAGAATCCTGTGTCTCCGTCCTGACAGTCTGTTACAATGTATCAGTCTAGAATCCAGTGTCTCCCGTCCTGACAGTTTGTTACAATGTATCAGTACTGAAAACATGTACACAGTCGATTGTCTAGACTACATGTTATAGTAACAAACCATCAGCTGTGAGAAGCATTAAGCCTGTAGGGGTCAATAGGACAGCCTGCATTCACTGACAGCATGCAGAGATCTTGTAGATGATGGGAAGCCTATCTGCAGCCATAGCTTCCTGCATGCCTTATGTAGATGCGGTCTGGCGCTGCGCTGGAGCTTCAGCACCCCCAACTACTGCCTCACCGTATTGTTAGGGGCGGCACGTTAATGCCAGCGCCAGGGGTGGGGCGGATCTTGACAGGCGGATCTATCATAGGGTCATGTTACCGTGGTGCTGACAGAAACGATGCCCCATCCCCCCTTATCATTCTGACAGCCCGGAAGGGGACATCCACCTACCTGCATCTCCCGATGGAGCACAGAGCGATGGGGTCTCCCACCACCGCCACCAGGGACTGGGCCCGGGTGATGGCCGTGTTCAGGAGCTTATAATTGGAGAGGAAGCCATAGTCCAGGTCCTCGGTGGAGTCCTCCAGGAGCTGCTCCTTGCGTTTGATGGGGGTCTGCTTGTGTTTGCAGGTGTGGCGGGTGCGGACCGTGCTGAGGAACAGGACGCGGAACTGCTTACCTGGAGACGAGGAGTACAGGATTAGTATCATCACCCCCATCATCTCTGCCCCCTTGCCCATCTTCTGCAGGAATCACCCCTACTTTTCCAGGACATCAGCTAGATCCTAGATGTGGATAGGACGCCTAGCTCCTAGATGTGGATAGGACGCCTAGCTCCTAGATGTGGATAGGACGCCTAGCTCCTAGATGTGGATAGGACGCCTAGCTCCTAGATGTGGATAGGACGCCTACCTCCTAGATGTGGATAGGACGCCTAGCTCCTAGATGTGGATAGGACGCCTAGCTCCTAGATGTGGATAGGACGCCTAGCTCCTAGATGTGGATAGGACGCCTAGCTCCTAGATGTGGATAGGACGCCTAGCTCCTAGATGTGGATAGGACGCCTAGCTCCTAGATGTGGATAGGACGCCTAGCTCCTAGATGTGGATAGGACGCCTAGCTCCTAGATGTGGATAGGACGCCTAGCTCCTAGATGTGGATAGGACGCCTAGCTCCTAGATGTGGATAGGACGCCTAGCTCCTAGATGTGGATAGGACGCCTAGCTCCTAGATGTGGATAGGACGCCTACCTCCTAGATGTGGATAGGACGCCTAGCTCCTAGATGTGGATAGGGCGCCTAGCTCCTAGATGTGGATAGGGCGCCTAGCTCCTAGATGTGGATAGGGCGCCTAGCTCCTAGATGTGGATAGGACGCCTAGCTCCTAGATGTGGATAGGACGCCTAGCTCCTAGATGTGGATAGGACGCCTAGCTCCTAGATGTGGATAGGACGCCTAGCTCCTAGATGTGGATAGGACGCCTAGCTCCTAGATGTGGATAGGACGCCTAGCTCCTAGATGTGGATAGGACGCCTAGCTCCTAGATGTGGATAGGACGCCTAGCTCCTAGATGTGGATAGGACGCCTAGCTCCTAGATGTGGATAGGACGCCTAGCTCCTAGATGTGGATAGGACGCCTAGCTCCTAGATGTGGATAGGGCGCCTAGCTCCTAGATGTTGATAGGACGCCTAGCTCCTAGATGTGGATAGGGCGCCTAGCTCCTAGATGTTGATAGGACGCCTAGCTCCTAGATGTGGATAGGACGCCTAGCTCCTAGATGTGGATAGGACGCCTAGCGCCTAGATGTGGATAGGACGCCTAGCTCCTAGATGTGGATAGGACGCCTAGCTCCTAGATGTGGATAGGACGCCTAGCTCCTAGATGTGGATAGGACGCCTAGCTCCTAGATGTGGATAGGACGCCTAGCTCCTAGATGTGGATAGGACGCCTAGCTCCTAGATGTGGATAGGACGCCTAGCTCCTAGATGTGGATAGGACGCCTACCTCCTAGATGTGGATAGGACGCCTAGCTCCTAGATGTGGATAGGACGCCTACCTCCTAGATGTGGATAGGGCGCCTAGCTCCTAGATGTGGATAGGACGCCTAGCTCCTAGATGTGGATAGGACGCCTAGCTCCTAGATGTGGATAGGACGCCTAGCTCCTAGATGTGGATAGGACGCCTAGCTCCTAGATGTGGATAGGACGCCTACCTCCTAGATGTGGATAGGACGCCTAGCTCCTAGATGTGGATAGGACGCCTAGCTCCTAGATGTGGATAGGACGCCTACCTCCTAGAGGTGGATAGGACGCCTAGCTCCTAGAGGTGGATAGGACGCCTAGCTCCTAGATGTGGATAGGACGCCTAGCTCCTAGATGTGGATAGGACGCCTAGCTCCTAGATGTGGATAGGACGCCTAGCTCCTAGATGTGGATAGGACGCCTAGCTCCTAGATGTGGATAGGACGCCTAGCTCCTAGATGTGGATAGGACGCCTAGCTCCTAGATGTGGATAGGACGCCTAGCTCCTAGATGTGGATAGGACGCCTAGCTCCTAGATGTGGATAGGACGCCTAGCTCCTAGATGTGGATAGGACGCCTAGCTCCTAGATGTGGATAGGACGCCTAGCTCCTAGATGTGGATAGGACGCCTAGCTCCTAGATGTGGATAGGACGCCTAGCTCCTAGATGTGGATAGGACGCCTAGCTCCTAGATGTGGATAGGACGCCTAGCTCCTAGATGTGGATAGGACGCCTAGCTCCTAGATGTGGATAGGACGCCTAGCTCCTAGATGTGGATAGGACGCCTAGCTCCTAGATGTGGATAGGACGCCTAGCTCCTAGATGTGGATAGGACGCCTACCTCCTAGAGGTGGATAGGACGCCTAGCTCCTAGATGTGGATAGGACGCCTAGCTCCTAGATGTGGATAGGACGCCTAGCTCCTAGATGTGGATAGGACGCCTAGCTCCTAGATGTGGATAGGACGCCTAGCTCCTAGATGTGGATAGGACGCCTAGCTCCTAGATGTGGATAGGACGCCTAGCTCCTAGATGTGGATAGGACACCTAGCTCCTAGATGTGGATAGGACGCCTACCTCCTAGAGGTGGATAGGACGCCTACCTCCTAGATGTGGATAGGACGCCTAGCTCCTAGATGTGGATAGGACGCCTAGCTCCTAGATGTGGATAGGACGCCTACCTCCTAGAGGTGGATAGGACGCCTACCTCCTAGAGGTGGATAGGACGCCTACCTCCTAGAGGTGGATAGGACGCCTACCTCCTAGAGGTGGATAGGACGCCTACCTCCTAGATGTGGATAGGGCGCCTAGCTCCTAGATGTGGATAGGGTGCCTACCTCCTAGATGTGGATAGGACGCCTACCTCCTAGATGTGGATAGGGCGCCTAGCTCCTAGATGTGGATAGGACGCCTACCTCCTAGATGTGGATAGGGCGCCTAGCTCCTAGATGTGGATAGGACGCCTACCTCCTAGATGTGGATAGGACGCCTACCTCCTAGATGTTGTAGGACACCTAGCGCCTAGATGTTGTAGGACACCTAGCGCCTAGATGTTGATAGGACACCTAGCGCCTACTCACCCTGAACGTTGAGCACCCTCTCCACACTGACTTCTGAAAGTCGCTTCTTCCGCAGTTCGGCCCGGATGCGGAACACCTGGTCGGCGTAGGGGGTTACCACCCCAATACTGCCGTCGTCCAGCTTGCCCCAGGCCACCGGCCACTTCCTCCTCAGCTCCTCCACGCGCTCCACCACCTCAAATACCTTGAGACAAGTACAGGAAACGTACAGACGGCCATGTTAGCGGGGGATGGACAGCTGGGCGGCAGGCGGCCATGCGCAAGGACAGCTGGGCGGCAGGCGGCCATGTTCCCGCACACACACGGGCGTACCTCTGCGTTGTTGTAGAAGGCCGTGCTGTTCTTCTCCTGGACGTCCTCCCCTCGGGCGGTGAAGAAGGTCAGGGGGTAGAAGTCCTTGTGGGCCGGCTGCTTGCCGCTGGCCATCAACTTCCCCTCATAGAAGAGCTCCGACGTGTAACTAGAAGCAACAGAGACGAAACATCAGCTCAGCAAACAGGACCAATGATCACCCAGCATCACACTCACTTCCTGTCTGCCATGTTGGCTCTCACATGCTCCTCCCCCACCCCTCGTTCTGCTCCTCCTGGCAGTCAATCACAATAATGAACCCTTTAACTGGCAGGACTTCTCCATGATCCTGCCGGCAGCACAGGGGGCAACGCTCCCTACACTGGTCATTCCCGCCCGTTCTCTCACAGTGATCTACAGAAAAAGCAGCAATTCACTAAGCAACAGGATTTCTGTAGGAGGTTCATAGAACGTGCCCCAGTGACTGCAGCAGCAGAATAGTGAGTGCAGCTGTGGAGTATAATATAGGATGTAACTCAGGATCAGTACAGGATAAGTAATGTATGTACACAGTGACTGCACCAGCAGAATAGTGAGTGCAGCTCTGGAGTATACTACAGGATGTAACTCGGGATCAGTACAGGATAAGTAATGTATGTACACAGTGACTGCAGCAGCAGAATAGTGAGTGCAGCTCTGGAGTATAATACAGGATGTAACTCAGGATCAGTACAGGATAAGTAATGTATGTACACAGTGACTGCACCAGCAGAATAGTGAGTGCAGCTCTGGAGTATAATACAGGATGTAACTCAGGATCAGTACAGGATAAGTAATGTATGTACACAGTGACTGCACCAGCAGAATAGTGAGTGCAGCTCTGGAGTATAATACAGGATGTAACTCAGGATTAGTACAGGATAAGTAATGTATGTGCACAGTGACTGCACCAGCAGAATAGTGAGTGCAGCTGTGGAGTATAATACAGGATGTAACTCAGGATCAGTAATGTATGTACACAGTGACTGCACCAGCAGAATAGTGAGTGCAGCTGTGGAGTATAATATAGGATGTAACTCAGGATTAGTACAGGATAAGTAATGTATGTACACAGTGACTGCACCAGCAGAATAGTGAGTGCAGCTCTGGAGTATAATACAGGATGTAACTCAGGATCAGTACAGGATAAGTAATGTATGTACACAGTGACTGCACCAGCAGAATAGTGAGTGCAGCTCTGGAGTATAATACAGGATGTAACTCAGGATCAGTACAGGATAAGTAATGTATGTACACAGTGACTGCACCAGCAGAATAGTGAGTGCAGCTCTGGAGTATAATACAGGATGTAACTGAGGATCAGTACAGGATAAGTAATGTATGTACACAGTGACTGCACCAGCAGAATAGTGAGTGCAGCTCTGGAGTATAATACAGGATGTAACTCAGGATCAGTACAGGATAAGTAATGTATGTACACAGTGACTGCAGCAGCAGAATAATGAGTGCAGCTCTGAAGTATAATACAGGATGTAACTCAGGATCAGTACAGGATAAGTAATGTAATGTATATACACAGTGACTGCACCAGCAGAATAGTGAGTGCAGCTCTGGGGTATAATACAGGATGTAACTCAGGATCAGTACAGGATCAGTAATGTATGTACACAGTGACTGCACCAGCAGAATAGTGAGTGCAGCTCTGCAGTATAATACAGGATGTAACTCTGGATCAGTACAGGATAAGTAACGTATGTACACAGTGACTGCACCAGCAGAATAATGAGTGCAGCTCTGGAGTATAATACAGGATGTAACTCAGGATCAGTACGGGATAAGTAATGTATGTACACAGTGACTGCACCAGCAGAATAGTGAGCGCAGCTCTGGAGTATAATACAGGATGTAACTCAGGATCAGTACAGGATAAGTAATGTATGTACACAGTGACTGCACCAGCAAAATAGTGAGTGCAGCTCTGGAGTATAGTACAAGATGTAACTCAGGATCAGTAATGTATATAGTTAATGGCTTGTGTTCACAATTAGTCTCACACTTTTCTCCTAGTAATGAGCGGTTCGGAGTAGACTGACAGGTGCCTGTATCCTGCTTTCATAATCTCACGCCAGCGCCATGAACCAGAATTTTGGCGCATGCTCGGTACAGGCCATGACCCCGGCCAGGGTAAACCGAGCGGACACACTCCCTTTAATTAATGACAGATCTGGGCCTGAGTAAACGAGCAGCCCGTGCGCACACAGCATGCAGTGCTGCCTCCCCTCCCCCCCCCCCTCTATGTGATGCCGATTTTCACATTTTACGTCTTTAAACCTTTTCCCACGAAGAAAACAATTAAAATTACATAACTGCATGTACATGATGGGGGTGGTGGTGCGCTGTCACATCCACCTGATCCCGTCATTAATGCGTGACCTAGATTCGCTGGTGCCTTGTGGAGAACGGCGAGGACGCAGCTTACGAGTTAAAGGGGGGGGGGGGGCGCGCTGCGTTTCCAGGCAATGTGTAATGTAAATGAGCGCTGATCCGCCGGACGCAGCTGTGAATTTCATCACCGTGAATTCCTCTGCGCTGATAATTCACAGACACAGCGACACCTTGTACATTAGCGCGTACGTCAACGCAATCCGCGAGAACAGACTGTGCTCACAGGGAGGCATTCACTGACAGATAGCGGATTATGTCACACGTTACCAGGGGGCAACACAATCAGATGTCGGGGATCGTGCACATCCAGGTGAGGCAGGTAAACGCACTGAATGCCAATGGGGCCGGGCGGACCGGCATTTTAGGGCTTCCAGGATACTAAAGTATGTATTGTTTTCTCTCTATAGCTTTGGATGTGACTGGAGTACAAGATCTGCGACAGCAGTTTTAAACGAGACTGGAGTATATGCAGCGTGCCTGAGACTTTTGATGCAACTGCAGTATAAAAACGATGACGGCAGCCTTATATATGACTGGAATATGAGAACTGAAACTGCAGCTCTGGATGTAACTGGAGTATAAGACATGATTAGCAATAAATGAAAGGCTGTATTCTAAGGCCACATCTGACCCACGGAGGGGCTGTAGGCTCACTAGATTGTCAGCTCTGTGTCACTTACTTGATGATGGCCTCGTGGGATCGGTAATTCTCGCACAGCAGGATCCTACACGGGAAGTCGGCGGGGTAATGTTCATACAGGCGGTCTAACAGCGACACGTGGAGGTTACGCTCTCTGGCGAACTCGCTGTAGACGAACGGACTGAGCTGTGAGAGAGAAGAGACGGTCAGCGAGACGGCCAAGGTACTACAACTCCCCACAGGGCGGCCGTATCACAGCCTGGGACTCCCGAGTGGGGGTCATGGTGAGGATTTAAAGGGCCAGCGTCCTGCCTGCTGGAAATATCAAGAAGAACTTGTCTGTGTATGGGAACAAGAGAAGGACTACAGAGCCCTGCTCACACAGCTGATGGACATGGAAGAAAAATCTTCACTGATACTTGGTAACAAACCCATGAGCTAAGGGGGGCAAGACTTGTTGAGATTGACAAATCTGCCTTGGCATAAGAGTGGTATCTAATCGGGCAGGTGCCTGATCAGGCCGGGTGTAAGGGGGCAGTGCCTGATCAGGCGGGGTGTAAGGGGGCAGTGCCTGATCAGGCGGGGTGTAAGGGGGCAGTGCCTGATCAGGCGGGGTGTAAGGGGGCAGTGCCTGATCAGGCGGGGTGTAAGGGGGCAGTGCCTGATCAGGCGGGGTGTAAGGGGGCAGTGCCTGCTCAGGCGGGGTGTAAGGGGGCAGTGCCTGCTCAGGCGGGGTGTAAGGGGGCAGTGCCTGCTCAGGCGGGGTGTAAGGGGGCAGTGCCTGCTCAGGCGGGGTGTAAGGGGGCAGTGCCTGCTCAGGCGGGGTGTAAGGGGGCAGTGCCTGCTCAGGCGGGGTGTAAGGGGGCAGTGCCTGCTCAGGCGGGGTGTAAGGGGGCAGTGCCTGCTCAGGCGGGGTGTAAGGGGGCAGTGCCTGCTCAGGCGGGGTGTAAGGGGGCAGTGCCTGCTCAGGCGGGGTGTAAGGGGGCAGTGCCTGCTCAGGCGGGGTGTAAGGGGGCAGTGCCTGCTCAGGCGGGGTGTAAGGGGGCAGTGCCTGCTCAGGCGGGGTGTAAGGGGGCAGTGCCTGCTCAGGCGGGGTGTAAGGGGGCAGTGCCTGCTCAGGCGGGGTGTAAGGGGGCAGTGCCTGCTCAGGCGGGGTGTAAGGGGGCAGTGCCTGCTCAGGCGGGGTGTAAGGGGGCAGTGCCTGCTCAGGCGGGGTGTAAGGGGGCAGTGCCTGCTCAGGAGGGGTGTAAGGGGCCAGTGCCTGCTCAGGAGGGGTGTAAGGGGCCAGTGCCTGCTCAGGAGGGGTGTAAGGGGCCAGTGCCTGATCAGGAGGGGTGTAAGGGGCCAGTGCCTGATCAGGAGGGGTGTAAGGGGCCAGTGCCTGATCAGGAGGGGTGTAAGGGGCCAGTGCCTGATCAGGAGGGGTGTAAGGGGCCAGTGCCTGCTCAGGAGGGGTGTAAGGGGCCAGTGCCTGATCAGGAGGGGTGTAAGGGGCCAGTGCCTGATCAGGAGGGGTGTAAGGGGCCAGTGCCTGATCAGGAGGGGTGTAAGGGGCCAGTGCCTGATCAGGAGGGGTGTAAGGGGCCAGTGCCTGATCAGGAGGGGTGTAAGGGGCCAGTGCCTGATCAGGAGGGGTGTAAGGGGGCAGTGCCTGCTCAGGAGGGGTGTAAGGGGGCAGTGCCTGCTCAGGCGGGGTGTAAGGGGGCAGTGCCTGCTCAGGCGGGGTGTAAGGGGGCAGTGCCTGCTCAGGCGGGGTGTAAGGGGGCAGTGCCTGCTCAGGCGGGGTGTAAGGGGGCAGTGCCTGATCAGACGGGGTGTAAGGGGCCAGTGCCTGATCAGACGGGGTGTAAGGGGCCAGTGCCTGATCAGACGGGGTGTAAGGGGCCAGTGCCTAATCGGGCAGGACCTAAGAGGGCTCGATCCGCTCACCTGCATGTGATCTCCGGCCAGAACGATCCGCGTGCTCTTATTGGCCAGGGCCAGAGGCATGATGGTTTCACATTCCATGGCTTGTGCTGCTTCATCCAACAGGATGTGGGTAAAAAAGCCTAAAAAACACAAAAGCAACAGATTAGATGGATCCCTGGATCGGGACGGAACCAGGTCATCAGCCCCTCGGCTCCCATCCCCCACTCACAGGATGTGACGCAGAGAAGGAGTCAACCTGAAGACAAACCGCTCAGGGCGTGCCCTGCTGTGCTGCACAGTGGGAGATGTAGTGCTCAAGTGCCTCAGTCTGAAGGAGGAAAAGCTACACCTGCCACAGTGCAGAGACCGTACACGTGGCCCAGCTCTGGATGTGACTGGAGCATAATGCATCTGGGTATACGGCATGAAACAGCTCTAGATGTGACTGGGGAATGAGACATTATGCAGCTGTGGATGTAATCAGAACATGGGTCAGGAGATGATGTCTGAGACATGGCGCAGCTTTGGCTGTGACTAGAGTAAGACCAGTCACACGTGGGCTGTGTTATATGCAGAGGTCCAGTAGGTCATTGGCTGCGCAGTGTATTCAGGACCTCTGTTTTCCCCAACTCACCGGGCTCCAGATCCAGCTGGCAGAGGTACTGCGATGTGCTGAGCGTCACCACCACCACCCTGTGCCGCACTACGTCTTCTTTCTGGGGCATCTGGAAGGTGGCATGTGTGCTGGAGATCAGACAGTACTGGTGTACGACCGGGTGCACCGTCTTCACCCAGCGATTTCTGAAGTATACCCTGGAAAACGGTAGAACAGCAGAATGAGATCCAGCTCAACACATCAACGCTTTCCATTCACTGACAGGGACATCCAGGAGAACAGTGCATTGTGTCCCAATATATCCTATTATCCCCACCTTCCATTCACTGACATGGGCAGTCCATGAGAGCGGCAGGTCTCCTCAGATCGCCACCTTCCAGTCACTGACATGGGCAGTCCATGAGAGTGGCAGGTCTCCTCATATCCCCACCTTCCATTCACTGACATGGGCAGTCCATGAGAGCGGGAGGTCTCCTCATATCCCCACCTTCCAGTCACTGACATGGGCAGTCCATGAGAGTGGCAGGTCTATTTTTTAACAATTTTCAAGATCCCTGCTTGCTGTGAGTGAATGTGAACATTTTGGGTTACAGAAGCAATCCATACAGATGTAATACTAGTCACATCTGATGGTTTGTTACAATTGAATTCTGTGTCCACTTTACCTGCACTGACACATTGTAACAGACCAACGCAGGAGAGAGTTTTCTGCTGATGTCTAACTCAGAGGATTGTCTAGACTGGATACACAGTAACAAACCCTCAGCGGTGAGAACAGCATTGGGGTCTATCAGTCACAGAAAGCAAAATGGAATGTTTCTCTCACTGACAGCAAGCAGAACTGTTGAAAAGTGAATGACTGAAAACCTAGGAAAACTATTAATACATCGGTCACCATACAATACTGTGTGTACAGCCCCGAATCCAGATCTCTGGATACAGCCAGCAGTGTAAAGAATGGAGGTTTACGTTCGGGTTGTCGTGGTTATGACCGGAATCCGCCCACACATCATGTAGTGTATATGAGTTCACTCAGCCTGGACGTGGCTCTGACAACCAGGAAGAAAGCCTCCATTCTTTACACTGCAGGCTGCACCCACAGCTTTAGTCATGTGATCTCCTGGATACCTGAGTGGCCGGGCCTGCGGGTTCCCTGTTTCCACGTATGGATGTAAATAATCCTTGATGTAGAGGTCAGCGGCGCTGTTAGAGTGGGTGCAAATCAGGACCCTGCCGGGAGAGACGGGGGAGTCAGGACACAAAGCCGATTACTGAGCGAGGGGCACTTATATAACGTGCAGCGCCCTCACACACTACACACCCCAGCGTGCAGCGCCCTCACACACTGCACACCCCAGCGTGCAGCGCCCTCACACACTGCACACCCCAGCGTGCAGCGCCCTCACACACTGCACACCCCAGCGTGCAGCGCCCTCACACACTGCACACCCCAGCGTGCAGTGCCCTCACACACCCCAGCGTGCAGCGCCCTCACACACCCGAGCGTGCAGCGCCCTCACACAGTGCACACCCCAGCGTGCAGAGCCCTCACACACCCCAGCGTGCAGCGCCCTCACACACGGCACACCCCAGCGTGCAGCGCCCTCACACACTGCACACCCCAGCGTGCAGCGCCCTCACACACGGCACACCCCAGCGTGCAGCGCCCTCACACACGGCACACCCCAGCGTGCAGCGCCCTCACACACGGCACATCCCAGCGTGCAGCGCCCTCACACACTGCACATCCCAGCGTGCAGAGCCCTCACACACTGCACATCCCAGCGTGCAGAGCCCTCACACACTGCACATCCCAGCGTGCAGAGCCCTCACACACTGCACATCCCAGCGTGCAGAGCCCTCACACACTGCACATCCCAGCGTGCAGAGCCCTCACACACTGCACATCCCAGCGTGCAGAGCCCTCACACACTGCACATCCCAGCGTGCAGAGCCCTCACACACTGCACATCCCAGCGTGCAGCGCTCTCACACACTGCACATCCCAGCGTGCAGCGCTCTCACACACTGCACATCCCAGCGTGCAGCGCTCTCACACACTGCACATCCCAGCGTGCAGAGCCCTCACACACTGCACATCCCAGCGTGCAGAGCCCTCACACACTGCACATCCCAGCGTGCAGCGCTCTCACACACTGCACATCCCAGCGTGCAGCGCTCTCACACACTGCACATCCCAGCGTGCAGCGCTCTCACACACTGCACATCCCAGCGTGCAGCGCTCTCACACACTGCACATCCCAGCATGCAGCGCCCTCACACACTGCACATCCCAGCGTGCAGTGCTCTCACACACTGCACATCCCAGCGTGCAGCGCTCTCACACACTGCACATCCCAGCATGCAGCGCTCTCACACACTGCACATCCCAGCTTGCAGCGCTCTCACACACTGCACATCCCAGCATGCAGCGCTCTCACACACTGCACATCCCAGCTTGCAGCGCTCTCACACACTGCACATCCCAGCATGCAGCGCTCTCACACACTGCACATCCCAGCATGCAGCGCTCTCACACACTGCACATCCCAGCATGCAGCGCTCTCACACACTGCACATCCCAGCATGCAGCGCTCTCACACACTGCACATCCCAGCATGCAGCGCTCTCACACACTGCACATCCCAGCATGCAGCGCTCTCACATTAAGGGAGTTACCTGGTGTCCTGCTGCTTTAGGATGTGCTTCACAGCCTGGGCCAGGGTGAACGTCTTGCCGGTACCATAAGGGCCGATGATGAGGATAGGGGGCAGCTGAACGGAGAGGGGGGTAGTGATCGCCAAGATGGCTTCTTTCTGCTTAGCGTTCAGCCGGGGATCTAAGAGCTCGTCCCACTGTCTGCGGGGGGAGAGGAAGAATGTTATCAGAAGAGGGAATTATAGGTGGGGTATAGGGGAGAGAAGTAAGGGTTAAACGTAGAGGGGTGAGCATGAGGGCAGGAAAGGGGGGTAAAAAGATGGGCAGGTGAATAGGAGCATAAAGGGAGAGGTAAGAAAGGATATCAGAGGGGGGTGGAGGGGACAGCAGATATAAGAAGGGGAAGGAGGTGACAGCAGATATCAGAGGGGGAGGAGGAGACAGCAGATATAAGAAGGGGAAGGAGGGGACAGCAGATATCAGAGGGGGAGGAGGAGACAGCAGATATAAGAAGGGGAAGGAGGTGACAGCAGATATCAGAGGGGGAGGAGGAGACAGCAGATATAAGAAGGGGAAGGAGGGGACAGCAGATATCAGAGGGGGAGGAGGAGACAGCAGATATAAGAAGGGGAAGGAGGGGACAGCAGATATCAGAGGGAGAGGAGGAGACAGCAGATATAAGAAGGGGAAGGAGGGGACAGCAGATATCAGAGGGGGAGGAGGAGACAGCAGATATAAGAAGGGGAAGGAGGTGACAGCAGATATCAGAGGGAGAGGAGGAGACAGCAGATATAAGAAGGGGAAGGAGGTGACAGCAGATATCAGAGGGGGAGGAGGGGGAGAGCAGATATCAGAGGGGGAGGAGGAGACCGCAGATATAAGAAGGGGAAGGAGGGGACAGCAGATATCAGAGGGGGAGGAGGAGACAGCAGATATAAGAAGGGGAAGGAGGTGACAGCAGATATCAGAGGGGGAGGAGGGGGAGAGCAGATATAAGAAGGGGAAAGAGGGGACAGCAGATATAAGAAGGGGAAAGAGGGGACAGCAGATATAAGAAGGGGAAGGAGGGAGGGGACAGCAGATATGAGGGGGTTGCAGAATAACATGGCTACACTTTTGAGTAGACTTGTAATAGCAGGATTTCTGCCTCTTGTTCCATTCTTTACCTTTTCACCTCATTTTAATTCCTGCCCCTTGTACCGCACCCTGTGCCATTCCTGCCCCTTGTACCGCACCCTGTGCCATTCCTGCCCCTTGTACCGCACCCTGTGCCATTCCTGCCCCTTGTACCGCACCCTGTGCCATTCCTGCCCCTTGTACCGCACCCTGTGCCATTCCTGCCCCTTGTACCGCACCCTGTGCCATTCCTGCCCCTTGTACCGCACCCTGTGCCATTCCTGCCCCTTGTACCGCACCCTGTGCCATTCCTGCCCCTTGTACCGCACCCTGTGCCATTCCTGCCCCTTGTACCGCACCCTGTGCCATTCCTGCCCCTTGTACCGCACCCTGTGCCATTCCTGCCCCTTGTACCGCACCCTGTGCCATTCCTGCCCCTTACACCGCACCCTGTGCCATTCCTGCCCCTTACATCCAGAAGGATTCCTAATTTTCCTGACTACTAGAATTACTAAGCGACTCCAACCTCCCTTTGTGCCCCCTCCCCCATTATAAGGCTGCCAGCTTCCAGCCTTGGTTGGTATTTTTATCGACTTTGTGTCGCCGTTGTGCAATTAGTGTCAGAATAGCAGGTTTGTGGCACCATTGTCCTGGCGCTGGAGCGGATGATGGGGGTTTTATGCTCCGTGCACCATCAGTGATCATTGTTGTGTTCGGGGGATTCTTGTGCCAATGAAGCTTACACCAGAAATAAAGAGTCGATCACTGTCCTCAGCGCCAGCGCCGCATCCGCTGTTTCCCGGCCAGGACTATTTCTGCACTGATCTGACGCCTTGGAAGTCCAACGACTGCTCTCAAATCATCTGCCAATTATGTAATTCTCATATGTGCCAACCGAGCGCCGGGATAAACGCAACCCACGAGGGCACCAGATTTAAAGGGCCGTTACTGTTACTCAAGTCACTGCATCATGAAAAGATCTGAACTTTCTTAAGAGATTTTGTGCTTCGATTCCTCCGCCATTTTCAAGATCTCTACTTGTCTATTCTTACAGCGTATCAGTCAGGAGTCCTCCGAGGATTGTCTAGACTTGATACAAATGTAGCAAGGGGATGTGTCTCTATTCACTGACAGCAAGCAGAGGAGGTAAACCACAAAGTCTATTAGTAAGTGGCAGAACGTTTCACTATACCAGGAGCCAGCAACCTTTGGCACTCCACAGATGTTGTGAAACTACAATTCCCAGCAGGCGCCATTCACTTCTGTGGGAGCTTTGAGAAGAGAAGAGCAAGTGGGCATGCTGGGAGTTGTAGTTCCACAACAGCTAGAGTGCCGGAGGTTGCCTACCCCTATACTAGACAATAATGACGCCATAAGACTGGATGAGGGCTGATGGGGGGTAGGGGGTGTACCTGTTGGGGCTCCAGGGTATCGGGGGCGTTGCGCTCAGATCCGGAAAGAGAATGCCGTTATCCCGTATCCTGTCTAAGGCGTAGTGCATTTCACACAGAGGCAGCCGGTTCAGCTGGAACTGGAGCTCAACCTGCAGGAAGAGGGAGAACATAAGCGAGGTTGGGGGCACCAGGACTGTGCAATGTAAGGAGGCAGTGTGATGATCCTTACACCAGTCACATCCAGAGCTGCACTCACTAGGCCTCTACATGTCTGCACCAACCCAGAGTTACAACCAAAGCTGCACTTACAATTGTTTAGCAGTTACCAGGGGGATGTGAGGAAGGGGCTGACCAGCCATTGACCCTACTAGGAAGATTTCCGGTGGTCCAATCCCCAGGGGGCTGCCCAAGCACTCTTTCTGTCCGGGTACATATGGATCCGATACTCCCAGAAATAAAATAAATGGGTTATCTGGTATTAGGTATTGATGACCTATCCTCAGGACAGGACATCAATACCAGATCGTTATCAGAATGTTAGAATAGGTCGAGCGCTCCGTGGCTTCTTCCTAGGTCATGTGGTGTCACCGTACATCGGTCACATGGCCTAGTTGCATCTCGGCCTCATTGAAGTGAATGGGGCTGGGCTGCAATACCAAGTACAGCTGCTGACTATGCACTGCAGACGGGAGAGATGCCGGGGGAGCCGATGTATCCATCATTATCAATAGCTGGACAACCCCTGTCACTGTCAGGTACTTATGTATCTGGCCAGTGGTCGCCGGTTCTGCTGGGGCAGTATATTGTGCTGCACTGTGGTATCTGGTTCTGCTGGGGCAGTATATTGTGCTGCACTGTGGTATCTGGTTCTGCTGGGGCAGTATATTGTGCTGCACTGTGGTATCTGGTTCTGCTGGGGCAGTATATTGTGCTGCACTGTGGTATCTGGTTCTACTGGGGCAGTATATTGTGCTGCACTATGGTATCTGGTTCTGCTGGGGCAGTATATTGTGCTGCACTGTGGTATCTGGTTCTGCTGGGGCGGTATATTGTGCTGCACTGTGGTATCTGGTTCTGCTGGGGCGGTATATTGTACTGCACTGTGGTATCTGGTTCTGCTGGGGCGGTATATTGTGCTGCACTGTGGTATCTGGTTCTGCTGGGGCAGTATATTGTGCTGCACTGTGGTATCTAGTTCTGCTGGGGCGGTATACTGTGCTGCACTGTGGTATCTGGTTCTGCTGGGGCGGTATACTGTGCTGCACTGTGGTATCTGGTTCTGCTGGGGCAGTATATTGTGCTGCACTGTGGTATCTGGTTCTGCTGGGGCAGTATACTGTGCTGCACTGTGGTATCTGGTTCTGCTGGGGCAGTATATTGTGCTGCACTGTGGTATCTGGTTCTGCTGGGGCAGTATATTGTGCTGCACTGTGGTATCTGGTTCTGCTGGGACAGTATATTGTGCTGCACTGTGGTATCTGGTTCTGCTGGGGCAGTATATTGTGCTGCACTGTGGTATCTGGTTCTGCTGGGGCAGTATATTGTGCTGCACTATGGTACTTGGTTCTGCTGGGGCAGTATATTGTGCTGCACTGTGGTATCTGGTTCTGCTGGGGCGGTATACTGTGCTGCACTGTGGTATCTGGTTCTGCTGGGACAGTATATTGTGCTGCACTGTGGTATCTGGTTCTGCTGGGGCAGTATATTGTGCTGCACTGTGGTATCTGGTTCTGCTGGGGCAGTATATTGTGCTGCACTGTGGTATCTGGTTCTGCTGGGGCAGTATATTGTGCTGCACTGTGGTATCTGGTTCTGCTGGGGCAGTATATTGTGCTGCACTGTGGTATCTGGTTCTGCTGGGGCAGTATATTGTGCTGCACTGTGGTATCTGGTTCTGCTGGGGCGGTATATTGTGCTGCACTGTGGTATCTGGTTCTGCTGGGGCAGTATATTGTGCTGCACTGTGGTATCTGGTTCTGCTGGGGCAGTATATTGTGCTGCACTGTGGTATCTGGTTCTGCTGGGGCGGTATATTGTGCTGCACTGTGGTATCTGGTTCTGCTGGGGCAGTATATTGTGCTGCACTGTGGTATCTGGTTCTGCTGGGGTAGTATATTGTGCTGCACTGTGGTATCTGGTTCTGCTGGGGCGGTATATTGTGCTGCACTGTGGTATCTGGTTCTGCTGGGGCGGTATATTGTGCTGCACTGTGGTATCTGGTTCTGCTGGGGCGGTATATTGTGCTGCACTGTGGTATCTGGTTCTGCTGGGGCGGTATATTGTGCTGCACTGTGGTATCTGGTTCTGCTGGGGCAGTATATTGTGCTGCACTGTGGTATCTGGTTCTGCTGGGGCAGTATATTGTGCTGCACTGTGGTATCTGGTTCTGCTGGGGCAGTATATTGTGCTGCACTGTGGTATCTGGTTCTGCTGGGGCGGTATATTGTGCTGCACTGTGGTATCTGGTTCTGCTGGGGCAGTATATTGTGCTGCACAGGTGTGACTGGAGTACAGGACATGATATAACAGCAGAATTGTGAATGCATCTCTGGATGTGCCTAGAGTACAGGACATTGCATAATAGCAGAACAGTGAATGCTGCTTTGGATGTGACTGGAGTATAAGTTCATGACAGGTACATGTGACGCGATCCTCACCTGCATCTCCCGGTCGGGCCGGAGCCGCAGCTCTTCGCAGCAATCCTTGCATATTCTTAAGAAGATGTAGTCCTTCGTCTTCTCCTCGATGACAGCTTCGTACACCTTCTCTTTGCTCCCTTGGCTCTGTGCGGACTTCTCCTTCGAGACGGGCAGCAGATACACGGCGTTGACTTTGGTCATCACGAGTCTGCCGGCGAGCGTGTCCTCTGAAAGTGTCTCAGTGAGTTTAAAGCGACCGAAAAGCTGCCCGTTCTGGGCGTATTTGGCTCCTCCGGAAACGCCCGTCAGCATGAAGCTCGCCACTAGCTGCAGCGGGACCTTGATGTTAAACCTGCAAGTGAAGGAAGAGTTAATGGCGGACCCCACACGGTACCCAACAGACCTCCAACACAGTATGAGGTTCTGACAAGGTCCTCCATGGAGGTGCACCCTGAATCCTGGGAAAGTTGGGTGACCACCAGAGGCAATCTTCAGGGACGGTCACCCAGCTTTCCATGGGGGTGAAGTATCCGGCCTTGTACACAACCGGGGCCTTCAGAGGCAACACCCACACAACCTCTAAAGGGTCCATTACTGTTGTCACCCAGCTTTCCCAATCACAGATCTGGAAAATGTCCTGAGGGTTAGCAGCTCTAGGGTTCAGCATTAAAGAGACAGCGCCATGTATGTAACATGTGAACGACCCATACGTGTAAGAACTGATCACATGACCGACTCGCGGGCAGCCGGCGATTTATCATGCAGCAATGGAGCCCTCTGGTGGCCACTTTGTATAAAACTAATGGAAAATAGAAATCCATCCTCAGGATGATGGGATGTGACCAGATCAAATAGAAGGGGGTCCAAAAGCAGGGGGCACGCCCTCCAAGAACTCCTGTGGAGGGGCTTGTCCAAAGCCCCCCAATGACTGGAGCTGCACCACATAGCACCCAGCAGGGGGCGACACTTACTTGCTGACTTCCTTGTACTGTGCAATCTCTTCAATGTAAAGCAGGTCGTGCAGGCGGGACTGGTAGTTGGTCCTGGTCAGCGACTTGTCCAGCACGGACTGTGTAAACAGCTGGTCGGCGGAGAGCGGGATTTGGTATCGGCTGAGGAGGCTGCGCTCTAGTTCAGTAGTCTCGTTGGGATCGAACTCCACTATGGTCTTAGACATGGAGTCCCAGCGCTTCGCGGTCGTTAGCAGCTGCTGACGGGCGTGCATCAAGTATTCAAGATCTGAGGAGAAGGAGACAAAGGGATGAGCGGCAGTGGGCACCTCGCGGGGGCATTATGGGACTTTTACTTCCACGGCTACGGTTGGCCGCCAGAATGTTAGTACAGACTCTGTGAACCACACAATATAGAAGGACCCTCAATAGAACAAGCTTAACCACTCCAGTCACATCCAGAGCTGCATTCACAATTCTGCTGCATTCCTGTTAAAGATGCAAGGGCTTAACAGGTTTTCACTGCCCCCTACTGGTTCATTTCTACACTGAGCATGCTCTGCTGTAGCACAAGCACTCGAAGTGATGCTGTGATACATCTCCGACAATAAACTACAGTCACATCCAGAGCTGCATTCACAATTCTGCTGCCTTCCTGTTAACCCTTTCAACCACTTTGACGTACCGGTACATCACGGTGGTTGAGGGAATGCATGGGTGACCCAGTGGGTGCCACACTGATGGGGAACGGCAATCACGCTGAATCCCATCATTTAACCCCTCAGATGCCGCAATTGGTGTAGAGTGTGGAGTTAAGCAGAAGGATGTGGCTCCCTCTGCCTTTCGATCGGAGCCCCTGCAGTGAAATCGTGGGGCTCTGATCGATTACCATGACGGTCTATACCCTGCTGAAGCCTTCCAGGCCTGCCATGGTAACCTCCCTGCTGTGCTGTGCACGAGGCAGAGAGAGCTGCAGAATCCTATTCACCCTATAAGATCAAAAATGGGCTGAAGAAGCCAGGTCCGAACAGGTTATCACTGCCCCCTACTGGTTTGTACAGCGAGCATGCTCTGCTGTAGTGTAAGCACTCCTACTGATGCTGTGATACATCTCCTACAACAGCCAGAGCTGCACTCACAATTCTGCTGCTCTAGTTCTCTTTCAGGCTGCTGCTGACCCCAGCCCTTGGTACCTGCACATGGCATGACCTGCTGCAGTGCAATCAGGAGATGTAAGAGAACAACTCACAGAATACTTTACTCCAGTCACATCCAGAGCAGCACTCACTATTCTGATGACTGTTGCTTGGACAATATCAGCTTTTTGCAGCTGTTGAGGGACCGGTCCCTTAATAAACTGGGTTAAGGGGTAACATGGAGGAGTACTGCATCACTGTGCGGTCACCCCTTAATCGTTCACATGAAATTCTTACAATACATTGCAGGAGATGAAGTTCTGTTGTACGACCACCCACCTCCCACACAACGTGCTCTGCTGCCCAACGGCAAAAATCAGAAGAACTGTGAACGCAGCTCTGGATGTGACTGGAGCATAAGACACCCCACATCATTTCAATATGATCAGCGTCCTCAGAGACGTAACGCTCGGTCCCCATTTACCTTCAGTTGAAGCTGCGTCCACCATGATCCTCTGCATCAGAACCGGCTCTACACCAAAGTCAAACACTACAGTCTGGCGGAAAGTGCCGAATATCTCGGTGGTAAAGGTGATGACGACTTTGTACAAGCAATGGTCCATGCCGTTCTGCGACATCTTCTCGCCGACCCACTCCTGGCAGCTCTCGGGCACCTCCTGGGGCACCTGACTGTTGCCATCTCCAGCGGATATTGCCACAATACTAAAATGAGGTCTGTGAGCGTCGTACAGCAGAGCCACGCGCTGAAGCGTCCTCGCCGGCTGGGGGGAGAAAAGAGAGATGGCGACTGCGCGTCCAACAGGCGAGGAGACAAAGTCGGCAAATTCTTAAGTAATCAGTCCATGGCCGTGCGGTGCAGTCATGTGACCTCAGTGGGTCGTTCTCTTACCTTACACGTCAGGAGAAACGTCCACGTCTGCTGAGATTTTTTGGTGGTAACGGTAACAGAGAGGTCAGGACTGTAATCCACGTGTACGCCCTCCACACACTCACTGAGCTGCGGCGAAAGAACGAGACGTGCCATTATTACTTACATGTCTCCAGCCCTCTCCTGAAATCCTCTGTGCTGCTGGGAGGACCCTGCTCCTTCCTCTATGTAACACTCAGCCTGTGACCTCCACAAAAATCAGCACACTCCTCTCCTGAAATCCTCTGTGCTGCTGAGAGGACCCTGTTGCTTCAGTAACTCTTAGGGCTCATGCACACAACCGCATGCCCCCTGAGACATACGGTCCGTTAGTGGGTCATATGCACGGGAGCGCACAGCTTCATAGGTTACTATTATACTGTGCGCACCGGGCCACCCGCGGGGACATTGTCCTCATAAGATCATATGAGTGCAATAGCCCCGCGGGCGGCCCGGTGTGCACAGTATCATAGTAACCTATGAAGCTGTGCGCTCCCGTGCGCATGATGTATGCCGCTCCGGGACATATGGCCAGCTCACGGACCGTATGTCTCTCGGAGGGCATACGGTCGTGCGCATGAGCCCCTAGTCTAAGACAAGCACCCTCCGCTCTAGCACCTCGCCCTTACACTTACCACTCTCTCTGGCGACAGGGAATTCATCCACTTCTCGATCAGGGACTCCATGTAGCTCCCTGAAAATTGTGTGTTTTCCTTCTGTTGCTTGAGACGGATGAGGCGCGAGGCATATCGCTTCTGCCATTCCTCCAGCTCCTCCTGTGAGTGCGCTGAGGTGCATTGCGCTCCATACCGGCAGATCCCCTGTTCTAAGAACCTGAAACCGAGAGATGTAACTTTTTGAAATGAGCATCATATATCAGATAAGTATGTCTATCGGAAAACTCACTATTCTGCTGGTGCAGTCACTGTGTACATACATTACTTATCCTGTACTGATCCTGAGTTACATCCTGTATTATACTCCAGAGCTGCACTCACTGTTCTGCTGGTGCAGTCACTGTGTACATACATTACTTATCCTGTACTGATCCTGAGTTACATCCTGTATTATACTCCAGAGCTGCACTCACTATTCTGCTGGTGCAGTCACTGTGTACATACGTTACTTATCCTGTACTGATCCTGAGTTACATCCTGTATTATACTCCAGAGCTGCACTCACTATTCTGCTGGTGCAGTCACTGTGTACATACATTACTTATCCTGTACTGCTCCTGAGTTACATCCTGTATTATACTCCAGAGCTGCACTCACTATTCTGCTGGTGCAGTCACTGTGTACATACATTACTTATCCTGTACTGATCCTGAGTTACATCCTGTATTATACTCCAGAGCTGCACTCACTGTTCTGCTGGTGCAGTCACTGTGTACATACATTACACTACTTATCCAGTACTGATCCTGAGTTACATCCTGTATTATACTCCAGAGCTGCACTCACTATTCTGCTGGTGCAGTCACTGTGTACATACATTACTTATCCTGTACTGATCCTGAGTTACATCCTGTATTATACTCCAGAGCTGCACTCACTATTCTACTGGTGCAGTCACTGTGCACATACATTACTTATCCTGTACTGATCCTGAGTTACATCCTGTATTATACTCCAGAGCTGCACTCACTGTTCTGCTGGTGCAGTCACTTACATAGTTACATAATTAACACGGTTGAAAAAAGACATACGTCCATCAAGTTCAACCAAGGGATCGGTGGGGACGCGAATCCCAGAAGGAAGTGAGACTCCGATTTCTACACGTTTTCATAAGCATTAATGTTGTTTACTTTTCAGAATTCATCTAAACCCTTTTTGAAACTGTCCCCTGTTCCTGACCACGTCCTGAGGTCTCTATTCCACAGATTCACAGCTCTTACAGTAAAGGAGCTTTGACGTTTCCGGAGACTGAACTTTTCCCTCTCCAGTCGGAGGCAGCGCCCCCTTGTCTTTTGAGCGCATTTTACATGGAACAGTTTTTCACAGTATTTTTTGTATGGCCCATTTATATATTTGTAGAGGTTAATCCTGTCCCCCCTTAGACGTCTCTTCTCAAGACTAAATAAATTCTATTCTTTTACTCTTTCTTCATAACTCAGACCCTCTGTAACGGAACGCCTGGCACCCTGACTGGGTACCTCCGTTGATGGTTGCTCCTAGTGCTTCCCGAGGGCTCCAAGCACTCCACTTGACACTGTAACCGCCACAGACCCCACGAACCGCCGCAGCTTGGTTGGGGTCTCGCCGTCCTCCACCCACGCTGGACCCAAGACCGGGCTTCAGCTTCCAGGGGGTGAACCTCTCCTAAATCCAGAGAGCAGGAACAAGGAACAAGCTCCTACAAGAGCTTATACTCAGGGGAGTATTGTGATATAGCAATCCCCAAGAGTGTAGTTATCCCATCCCCCAAACATGAGCCAAGACTTCATGAAGGGGTAAAGCAGGTCTGATTAATGAGCACAAAGGCATTTCTTATATACAGTTTTCCCCACAAGGTTACCACCCACGTGGACCTTGTGGAGCACAGGACACAAAGTCACAACAGCCAATCAACACAGTATTGTACAGTTAGACACTCCCAACTAATGTACACAAACCTCCCTCTGCCTGTGATACAATTAACAAAATACAATGGGCATTGCCTGTGTTGGTTGGGGATCTGTACCGGCCGTCCAGCATCCCTGTAGGTCTGGTGCAGAGACCGCAGTCCCATCTGCACCATCGGAGTTAGGGGTGCTGTCCCCCTGTGGTTGGGGAGAGAGACCGGTTGTCTCCTCTCCTTGCAAGGTACACTGCCGCTGGGGAATGGAGACGCTGTTCTACTCTCCCTGCAAAACATACTGCCGCTGGGGGGCAGGACTAGCTGTCCCTACTCCCTGAAACTCTGGCTGCCGTTGGGGATCTGTCCCTGTAGGGCCAGTAGAGAGACCTCAGTCCCATCTCCACCTGCCATATGGGGTTCCCCCCAGGACCGGTCTATGAGGTCCCCTACCTCTGCAGCTGGTACTGAAGCAAGGGATACTTAGTCGGGTCTTTCCAGCTGTAGAGTTGTAGGTCTGGGACTGCCACCCAGCTCTCTGGCAGTGTATATTGGGGCCGAATTGATCTGAGGAAGTATTGGCAACCCTGCTCCAGCTCCCACTCCATTGTCACTAGAGATGCCAGGTCTTGTCTCACCTCTCTCGCTGTAGCCCAATCATGCATAGCCTCCCTGTAGTCATAGATATCCCAGAACCGGGACTCTCCAGCATCTCCAAACTCTGGTTCTGCAAAGGCCTCAAACAACAGGCCAGGACCATAGCAATCCTCCCCCTCGGGTCTGTCGTGCGCAGCCATCCAGGGGGAGTGCCGAATCAAGTACCATCAGAGTGCCTGGTAGGCGTCGTCTAGCCAAAGCTCCTTCTATACCAGGCTCTCCAGTTCGGTCACCCACTCATCCATGGGCTGCTCTCCCAGAAGGGGCATTCGCAGAGCCACTCGCATCCGCTGCTCCTCACTGGGGAGACTCTCCCCCCGCCGACGCTGTACGTCTTACAGGGCCTCGTGCCAGACACCTTTCCTGACTGCATCCCTCCAGTCCGGGTCATCCTCCTCCTCGTAGTGGAACGCTGTTCGGGAACTAGCTGATTCCATACTGCTGTAGCCAGGGGCGCTGTATGGGGAAAAGCGTTGCCCTCAACTTTGTACATCCACGAACGGTGTCTCCGAGCTGCTTCTATTCGCACTAGGACGCCATCCCACTGCTGCCACCACTGTAACGGAACGCCTGGCACCCTGACTGGGTACCTCCATTGATGGTTGCTCCGAGTGCTTCCCGAGGGCTCCAAGCACTCCACTTGACACTGTAACCACCACTGACCCCATGAACCACCGCAGCTTGGTTGGGGTCTCGTCGTCCTCCACCCACGCTGGACCCAAGACCGGGCTTCAGCTTTCAGGGGGTGAACCTCTCTTAAATCCAGAGAGCAGGAACCAGGAACAAGCTCTTACAAGAGCTTATACTCAGGGGAGTATTGTGATATAGCAATCCCCTACAGTGTAGTTATCGCATCCCCCAAACATGAGCCAAGACTTCATGAAGGGGTAAAGCAGGTATGTTTAATGAGCATAAAGGCATTTCTTATATACAGTTTTCCCCACAAGGTTACCGCCCACGTGGACCTTGTGGAGCACAGGACACAAAGTCACAACAGCCAATCAACACAGTATTGTACAGTTAGACACTCCCAACTAATGTACACAAACCTCCCTCTGCCTGTGATACAATTAACAAAATACAATGGGCATTGCCTGTGACACAATTACCAAACACAATTAACTTACTCACAGGCCGAAAACACACATTTTTCCCAACCCTAGAAAACACCCCAAAGTACCACATATCCCCATAAATTATACATCCATCTGATCTGGGCGAACAACATATCCAAAAATCACCCAGATCCAGGCAGGGGTTCCTGAATTCCATGGAATTCACATTTGACCGACCGCAAGCATGGCTTTCCTGTCAAAAACAGTTCCATAGATTTAGGCTGTGTGGCCCCGGTCTGTCTCCTCCTTCAAAGTTAGTATATGGGCCATAATCCGAAGGCAAGAGGCTGGCATACAGGCCCCTCCAAAACCCAGTGGCGAGGTTATTTTCGCCACACCCTCCAGGCCCCTTATCAGTTTAGTCGCTCTCCTCTGTACTCTCTCCAGCTCCAGGGTGTCCTTTCTATGGAATGGTGCCCAGAACTGAACTGCCTATTCCAGATGACGCTTTGTAAAGTGGTAATATTACATCCCTGCCCCGCAAGTCCATGCCTCGTTTAATGCATGACAGTATCCAGGTGGCCTTAGAAGCAGCTGATTGACATTGTATGCTGTTATTTAATCTACCATCTACAAGGACACCCAAATCCTTCTCTACAAGTGACTCTCCCAGTGCTACATGAACTTTACATTTGTCCACATTGAACCTCATTGGCCAAGTTGATGCCCAATCACTCAGTGTCCAAGTCAGCTTGTAGTACAGTACTACACAGCTTAGTGTCATCTGCAAAAATAGATATGGTGCTATTAATCCCGTCCTCGATATCATTATTAAATAAATTAAACAATAGAGGGCCCAGCACTGAAC